>NC_042616.1:512562944-512732360 GCF_901001135.1 Rhinatrema bivittatum
TGGGCAGGGTCATTCGCAGGATTGGGCGCCACAGGGGATTAGTCCTACTTGTAGCTCCGTATTGGCCCAGATGTCCGTGATATGCAGACATGCGGAGCCTCCTGGTGGAGACCCCCCACCCCCCCAACCACCCCCAAACGCCTCCCACCGCACAGGGACCTGCTTCAGCAAGCACTGGTCCTTCACGAGGATCTGACTTGATTCTGTCCTATGGTTTGGCCCTTGAGAGGGCGCGCCTGATGAAGTGTGGATATTTGGCAGCAGTAATTACCACCTTGCTCTGTATGCAGAAGTTCTCTGTCTTTAGCGTACGTGCAGGTCTGGAGAGTATTTGAGGCATGGTGTGAGGAATGCGGTTTGGCCCCTCAGATGGTCAAAATCCCACTGGTTCTGGAATTTTTACAGAATGGCTTGAATAAAGGGTTGACCCTTAACTCCTTGAAGGTCCAAGTAGTGACGCTCTCCTGTTTCAGGGGCGAGGTGAATGGAACCCACTGTCAGCGCAACTGGACATGGCCTGTTTTCTGAAAGGGGTAAAGCACCTCTGGCCACCCATATGTGGCCGGTTCCCTTGTGAAATCTTAATCTAGTATTGGAGTTTTTGGCAGGGCCCTCATTTTGACTGCTGCGCAGTCTTTCCTTGCACTTATTAACCCTGAAAACAGTGTTCCTGGTGGTGATATGCTTGGCTCGTCGCATCTCTGAACTATAGGCATTGTCGTGTCGGGAACCATTCCTCCAGATGACTCCAGGAGCATTACAACTTCGTACCGTTCCATCCTTCTTGCCCAAAGTAGTCTCGGAGTTTCATTTAAATCAGTCCATTTTGTTGCCATCCCTAGATAGGTACAAGGATATGTAAGAATAGCGCCTCCTCCAGCATTTAAACATCTGTAGGCTTTTGGTGCAGTATCTGGAAGTTTCAGAACCAGTCTGCAAGATGGACTGCTTGTTTGTGCTTCATGGTGGAAGGAGACAGGGCGAACCAGCGTCGTGGGCTACCATAGCTTGCTGGATCAAGGAGGTGGTCATGGGAGCCTATGTAGAGGCAGGAAAGCCAGTACCCTTTCAGGTTAAAGCTCATTCCACTAGGGCTCAGGCAGTCTCCTGGGTGGAAGCTATCTCCTATCGATATCTGCCGAGTGGCGATGTGGTCTTCCCTTACACACCTTCTCCAGGTTCTTTCGCCTGGATGTTCAGGCCAAGAGGATGCAGCCTTTGCAAGGGCAGTGCTAACCAGACCGCGGGCAGCCTCCTGCCCCAATCGGGAGTAGCTTTTGTACATCCCATTTGTCCTGAGTCCATCTGGCTGTATGCTAGGAAATGGAGAAATTACTTCATTGATACTTTCATTTTCCTTAGTGTAGATAGATGGACTCAGCATCCTGCCTACGGCTGCCCAAGAATGGTGCCAAGGAATTGCCGTGAAATTAATATCTATTCCAAGAGATTACGGATAAGACGTTGCCCAATCCCTAGATAAGGGCATCTATAATCTTGCTGGGATTCAGTGTTTGTTTGGTTGAGTATAGTTACGGTTATCCGTTTTTAATCAAGTTTTAATCAAGTTTTCCAATAGTAAGTCTACAATGGCTTTTGAAGAGAATACTGAAGGGCTAAGGTCACTGCAGGGGCGTATCTAGGGTGACGTCAGCTTTGAAACCTGACTCCATCTCTATCTGCTAGCAGGGTAGCTTATAACCCATTGGTCCTGAGTCCATCTGTCTACACTAAAGAAAATGAAATTATCAGGTAAGTAATTTCTCCATCTTCTCTCCTCCTCCAAACTCACTACTTGTTCCTCTGACCCCATTCCCACCCAATTCCTGAGCACTAGCTCCACTGCAGTCATCCTATCTGTCACATCCTCAATCTATCACTCTTCACTGTTACTGTTCCTGCTGCTTTAAAACATGCTGTGATCCCACTACTCCTCAAAAACTCTCACTGTGTCCTACCTGTGCTGTCAACTATTGTCCTATCTTCCTCCTTCCTTTTGCTTCCAGACTACTTGAACATGATGTTCACCACTGCTATCTTGACTTTCTTTCATTTCAAACTATTCTTGATCCACTCTAGTCTGGTTTTTGCCTTCTATATTCCACAGAAACAGTCTTTGCCAAAGTCTCCAATGATCTGTTTATGGATAAAACCAAAGGCCTGTACTTAGTCCTTATCCTCCTTGACCTATGTGCTGCTTTTGACACTCTTGATCACCATCTATTTCTTGATACTCTTGTCTTCACTTGGATTTCAGGATTGTGTCCTCTTGTGGATCCTCCTTTACTGCCATCCCACTATCAGTTGGTGTGCCTCAGGGTTCTATCCTGGGCCTTGTTTTCTTCTCTCTGTATACTAATTCCCTTGGTGCTGTGATGTCCTCTCATGGCCTTCAGTACCATCTTTATGCTGATGATTCTCAGATTTACCCCTCTATCTGAGAAATTTCATCAGGAATCCAGTTCCAATGATTTCAGACTGCTGATGAGACATCCAGGCAACAATGTAAAAAAAATAAATAAAAATAAAAATAGGAAAAGGATGCCAAAGGGGGGGGGGGGCCCTATTATGGAGGCATTCAATTACAGAGCCAAAGAGGATTAAGCCAATGCCTTGCCAGGGTTCCTTGACTGTGGACTCGTCATCCTTATCTCCCCCTCCCCCTTCCCCCCCCCCCCCCCAAGCCCCTTCCCCTCTTCTTCCTTTCTCTGTTTCTGTAGGAAACACTATAATCCTTCTAGTCCCTTCAGTCCATAACCTTGGATTCATCTTCAACTCCTCTCACTTCTTCTTTACACATATTGAAAACACTGCTAAAACATGTTGTTTCTTTCTCTATAACATCACCAAAATCTGTCACTTTCTTTCTGAGCACACTACATGAACCTTTATCCACTCTCTCATCACGTCTCACTTAGACTCTTCAACCTACTCCTCATAGGTCTCCCAGTGAACCATCTTGCTCCACAACAATTTATCCAAAATTCAGTTGTACAAAGTTGCTACACCCATATAGCCCCTCTTCCTTAAGTTTCTATATTAGTCCCTATTCGTTCCTGCATACAATTTAAGTTCCTCTTACTCACCTACAAGGGCCTTCACTCTACTGCTCCTCACTACCTTTCCTCTCTTATCTCTCTCTACATCCATCCTCATGCACTCTGCTCATGAGACAAGTCACTCCTATCTATGCCTTCTCCTCTACTGCCAATTCCCAACTCCATACTTGCCTCCTGGCTGCACCATATACTTGGAATAGACTCCCTGAGCTGGTGTGTCATGCTTCCTCTCTTGCCTTATTTAAATCCTTTCTTAAAACTCACCTTTTTGAGGCTGCTTCTAAATCCTAACACCTTATTTAAACGATTGGCTTATAAATGAAGTTCCTCAAGTCTCTATTGCCCTGTATGTTTGTCTCTGCTCTGTAGAGCTTACAATCTCTTGTATGTTTTTTGTATAGTGCTGCATATGTTAAGTAGCACTATAGAAGAGCTAAGTAGTAGTATTAGAATATATCTGCAGGGGGATGGTATTTTATGTGGGCAGCTTCCATTGGTCCTCTTGTTCTTTTGGTGGAAGAGTCGGGACTCCCTGGTAGTTTAAGGGGAAACATGCCATTGTGTCACTCTAAGTGTGCACTTTCTAACTTTTTTTTTTTGTTGTTTCTTTCTTTTTGCTCTTTTTTTTCCTGTTCTGTTTTTTTTGTTGCTTTGTTATTTAGAAAGTATTTTGTCTAATATTTGGGTTTGTTTATTTTTTTTTTTTAATTGTTTTTCCATAACCCCTCTCTGCAGCCTTTATTCTGTGTAGAGACCAACTTTTTATGTCAGGCTTGGGCCTGCTGAAGTGTGACATCTGCAAATTTTTTACCTCTGCCTAAGTTACTTTTTGCTAAGGCGCTTGGAGGTTTGCGTGGATGGATACTTCTTAAGTTAAAAAAAGAAATTGGATGGTAGTGACATCCCCTCCCAAGGTCCTGTTACAGGCAGGGATGCCAGCATGATAGTATTTTATGTTAATACTGTCAGCTCGCCTGCTGAGCGCTCTCAGCAAATTCTATTGAAAAGTGTAAAAAAAAAAAAAAATCTTTTTTTAGGTGCAATGTACAAAATCTGAATGTGGAAAATGGCGTCAGCTGACAAAAGAAATCCAACTTACTCCCCAAATGGCAAAGACCTACAGATGTGGTGTGAAACCAAACAGTTCTGTTAAGGTAATGTATGTCCTTCTGATAACAGCAACTTCAGTGTAAAAGCTTTATCTTGGGTTTGCTGCTCTTTTTTTTTTTTTTTTTGTTTGTTTGTCTTTGTTGTGTTTGAAGCTTGAATTGAACTTAATAGATTATCTTTGTCACTGTGGGCTAGATGTGCTAAGTAGGTTCACCTCTTTGAATGTTTTCTGCCTTCGTTTTGGAGAGCAGTGCCGATGCAGTATTCAGAAGGGCAGAGATGAAAACTGGCCACTAGAACTCTTCAGTGACTATTTGCCGTATGCCACATTAAGGGGATGATGCAATCAGACGCGGGTTAAATAGGTTCTAATCCACCTCCTAATGCAATAGGGGGATTAGCGCCTATTTAACGAGTGTCTGCAGCGGAGTGAATGAGAGAGCAGATATGCTCGGCGTCGGTTTTCATAACCAGCTGACTGCAGTAATGAAAACCGATGCCGAGTTTATCGGCATCTGTGTTCATAACCGGTAGACCGCTGGTAGCCATGGGGTCGCGCTAGCAAGGAGGCGCTAAGGTCGCGCAAGCGACCCTAGCGCCTCCTTGGTAGCGTGATCCCCTAATTTGTTTATTGCATGGCACCCCTGTTGCAGGCGCCATGCACGCGTTAAGAAAGCGGGCGCTGAAAAGTCAGCGCCCGCTTTCCATTGTATAATATTGCATCGGCTCCTATGTTATGTATCCTGTTTGTTAGTATATATATTTTTTTATTTGTAAGACTTCTGCTTCTTTCGACTTCCATATGAGTCAAAATCGGCATCTATTGGGCTGCATTTCTGTGAGCCTTAACTTGCAGCTCTGTGGGGTTTACTCTCTAATTTGATAACCTTCCCTTCTTACCTAAACATTGTAGCAATGTTCTTGACCAGAAGACACAGACCGTGTCCCCCCCCCCCCCCCCATTCTGGGTATCCTGAGTCTAACTGGTAGGTGTCGGTGTTGAAAAATGACTGGGAATTTTAAACCCCAGGACTGTGAATACTGCCTCTGTAGCACCTCCAGCCCCAGAATCGCACTTGTATTGCCCACACGGCAGCATGCAGCACTGTAGCTGAGTCACCAGGCCAGTTCTTTATAAACTACATTTTTATTTGGGTATTCCCATCACCAGGGTTTCCTTTCTAGCTGAGGTCTTCTGATGCTGTCGCCTTAAAGGTGAATTTTAAAAGCCTGGCATGCGCCAAAACCTGGAGATATGCACACAAATTGGGCCAACATGGATTTTAAAAGCCACCAGGCTACGTGCATACTTGCAGCAGCACGAGCAAATGAAAAGTTGAGTAAAAGAGGTGTGGTCTGGGCTGGGCATGGACATTCTTGGCACATGCCAGGGTCCCTGCTGTGTAACGTTTTACTTCTGCTGTGGATGACTTGAATTGATTGATTCTTGAATGGGATGCCCTGGAGGCAAATTTCAAAGGGGGTCAGGCAATGGAAGGCCTAATCCCTCTAGATCCAGCTGTGAGAGAGCATTTGCATTTTCCCAAAGTGGATGGCTGGTCTGCGCCGTCTCTAAGCAGACGACGATCCCCATGGAGGGAAGAGCGGCCTTGAAGGATGTGCATGATAGATGGATGGAGTCTATCATTAAGCAGGCCTTTGACGTAGTAGCTTCCTGTTGCGCTCTGGTGGCACGTTCTTGTCTGCTGCTCTCTCAGGAGGTGGATGATTATGGGGTGCATTCCAGGGCAATTATGGAACATGCTGCCACCATTTTAGCAGACACAAGCTGTGATTTGATCTCTATCTTGGCCAGAGGAGTGACTTTGGTGGTGGCAGCCAGATATCAGCTATGGTTGTGGAATTGGTCCGCTGACGCAGCTTCCAAAGCTAATCTAACGAAAATGCCCTTTAAAAGCTCACTCTGTTTGGGAACTAGTTGTAAAAGCTGGCCAGTAAGTGGGGCGGATCTCCAGTTCCCTGGTTACCGGAAGATAAGCAATTACAGTGCCCCTTTTCTATGAGGGGTCATCTCAAGGGTTCCAAGCATTTTTGTCCCTACAGAAACTGAACATTTCAGAGAACTCTGCCTTTTGGTAGGTCTCAGTCCTTTCATCCCTGACAGTTCAAGAGAGGAGTGGGCTCGGGTGGTGGATCATCCTGAGCTTTCCAATGAAGGTTTGCTGACCCACCTTCGGGAAGTGGAGTTGGGCCTATCTCTCTTTTATCAGAGGTGAGTCGAGATCACATTGGATCAATGGGTCCTGGAAGTGAAATGGGAAGGTTACATGCTGGAGTTTCACAGCATTCCTCAGGATGTGTTCATGGTGTCTTCTTGCCACTCCCCTCAGAAAAAGCAGGCGGTGGAGTCTAAGCTTCTAAGACTCCTCCAGCTGAGGGCTGTAGTTCTTGTGCCTACATCTCGGGGAAAATACAGGGCACTATTCCATTTTTTTTATTGTGCCCAAGAAGGAAGGTTCTTTTTGTCCCATCCTGGATCTGAAGAGTGTCAACTGCCATCTGCGGGTGACTCATTTTCGCATGGAAAGCCTTATGCTCTGTGATAATGGCCATGCAATCAGGAGAGTTTCTGACCTCCCTGGATCTGTCCATTTGGAGCACCAACATTTTCTGCACTTTGTGGTGCTGCGTTGCCAATATCAATTTTGAGCGCTGCACTTTTGGTCTAGCTACCCTAGAACATTTTCCAAGGTTATGGTGGTCATAGCGGCAGCATTGAGGAAAGATGGGATCTTGGTGCACCCATACTTGGACGACTGGCTGATTTGGGCCAAGTCTTCAGAAGAGAGCCACCTAGTGACCAACAAGGTGATCTCCTTGTTGTGGAAGCTCGGTTGGGTGGTGAACCTGGCCAAGAGCAGTTTCCAGCTTTCTTAGTCATTGAAATATCTGGGAGTTTAGTTCGACACAAGGCAGGGCAAGATTTTTCTGCTGGATGCACATATCCAGAAGATGATATCCCAGGTATGTCAGTTGGTAAATACTATATGCCTGATGAAGTGGTGCTATTTACAAGTGCTAGGTTTGATGGCAGCAACCCTAGAAGTGGTGCCGTGGGTGAGGGCGCATAGGTGTCCTCTTAAGTGCTCACTGCTGTCTCAGGACTATTCGATTCGCCTCCACTTGCCAATGTAAATCTGTTCTTACCTCTAGTGGTGGTTGCAGGAGGCTTATCTGAGCAGGGGGGGGGGGGGTGTCCTCATCCTCCCTGAACTGGTTGTTCCTCAAGACAGATGCAAGTCTCCAAGGTTGGGGAGCTCACTGTTGGGAACTAGCGGCCCAGGGACATTCGACATCCGAAGAGGCCCTCCGGAGCATTCATCGCCTGGAAGCACAGGCGGTCCAGTTGGTGTGCTTGCAGTTCAGCCTCAGACTACAGGTCAAGCGGTCCACATGATGCCTGACAACGTGACGATGGTGGCCTACATCTGTCGCCAGGGAGGAACCAAGAGCCAACAAGTGTTGCTGGAAATAGACCAACTTATGGAATGGGAGGAAAAACATCAACAGATGATCTCTGCTTCCCACATTGTAGGAAAGGACAAAGTCTACTTTCACATTCTCAACAGGGAGAGTCTGGACCTCAGAGAGTGGATGTTGTCCACCGAGATGTTTCAGCTGCTAGTGGATTATTGGGGCCTTCCGCCTCTAGACCTGCTGGTGACTTCTTGCAATGCAAAGGTTCCTCACTTCTTCAGTCACAGCAGAGATCTGTGGTCCCTGGATTTTGATGCTTTTGTACAGGCCTGGCCAGAAAATGAGTTGCTGTATGCCTTTTCTCCGTGGCCTTTGGTGGGCAGGATCATTTGCAGAATCGAAGACCACAGGGGGCTCATAATCCTGGTGGCTCCAGATTAGCCCAGGCATTCGTGGTATGCAGATCTGTGGAAACTCCTGGTAGAGAAACCCCTTTGTCTTCCACCACACAGGGATCTGTTGCAGCAGGGACTGGTTCTTCACAAGGATCCAACTCTGTTCTGTCTTATGATTTGGCCCTTGAGAGAACTTTCCTGTTGAAGTGTGGATATTTTTCTGCAGTGCTTGCTACCTTGCTCTGCGCTTGGAAGTTCTCCACTTCTCTGGCATATGTTCGGGTTTGGAGAATGTTTGAGGCCTGGTGCGAAGAGTGCGATGTTCCTCCTCATTCAGTTAAGATGCCACTTATTTTAGATTTTTTACAGGATGGTTTGAATAAAGGATTGACCCTTAATTTCTTGAAGGTTCAGGTTTTGGCTCTTGCAAGTTTCAGGGGCACGGTGAATGGTTACTCCTTATCGTCCCATCATGTTGTGGCTCTTTTTTGAAGAGAGTGAAGCATCTTTGGCCTCCCTTGAGGTTACCGGTCCCTTTTGTGGAGTCTTAATTTGGTGTTGGAATTCTTGGCGGGCCCTTTGTTCCGACCACTGTGTAGCCTTTCCTTGTGGTTATTAACATTGAAGAAAGTGTTCCTGGTGGCTATCTGTTCTGCGTGTCGAGTTTCCGAGTCGCATGCCTTGTCTTGCCGGGAGCCGTTCCTTCCGGTGTCTCCAGGAGCGTTACAGCTGCGTACTGTTCCATCCTTCTTGCCCACAGTGGTGTCAGAATTTCATTTGAATTAGTCAATTTCCTTGCCGTCCCTGGATAAGGTTAGAGACGCACAGGTGTATTACCTCCTGCGTACCTTGGATGTCAGGGGACTTGTGTGGTATTTGGAGGTTTCTGAACCTTCCCGAAAGACAGATCACCTGTTTGTCCTTCATGGTGGAAGGAAGCAGGGTGAACTAGCTTCGCGGGCTTCTATAGCTCGCTGGATTAAGGAGGTAGTCACGGCCGCATATGTGGATGGTGAAAAGTCATTGCCTACTCAAGTTAAGGCTCATTCGACTAGGGCTCTGGCAGTGTCATGGGCGGAGGTTTGATTGTTGTCTCCCATCAATATTTGCCAAGCTGCGACATGGTCTTCCTTAAATACTTTTTCCAGGTTTTATCACCTGAATGTGCAGGCCAGGAGGATGAACCTTTGCATGTGTGGTGTTGACTGGACCATGGACAGCCTCCCACACTTTTCAGGAGTAGCTTTGGCACATTCCATGCTAGGAAATGGAGAAATTACTTACCTGATAATTTTGCTTTCCTTAGTGTAGACAGATGGATTCAGCTTCCCGCGCTCAGCAGCCGAATGATTGTGTCAATTGTCGTCCTGTAGGGCTATGGATCCCAAGGGATTACTGGTAAGTGTTCATCCAGTCTCTAGATTGGGGTACCTATGTTCTTACTTGAGTTCAGTGTTTTATTGATGGTTGAGTACAGTTCTGGTTGGCTGCTTTTAATCAAATTTTTTACTAGTCTGTTCACAGTTGCTTTTTTTTTTGTAATATTTGTTTTTATTGGGCAAACAGGTAATAACATTGCAGCAGTCCAAAAAAACAGAGTTACAAATAACCAGCCCGCTTCACCCAAGCCTTTTATCCCAATGGAACAATAGAGATCTAACAATATAAACTCAAAACGCAAACGTTCCCCCCCACCCCCCTCCCCCCGGTAGAGAGCCGTTAAGTCTCCAATTTGGAAAGTAAGAGAAAACAGTGTACTGAGGCAAAACAGTCGAACACCACCGACCAAAGCATAAGCATCAGTCCTCCCAGTAGGACCCACCCCAAAAATGTCTCATGTAACAGTTGATGTAGGCCGGTCACCGCTGGTCAGTGGGGCAGAAAGTCGAACTGTCAAAGATAATGTCTCATAGTAGGAAGCCCAAATGTCATGAAAAACTTGCTTCTTCCGCGGGGAGAAGTGTTTGTACATAGAGCCATACTCCATTTGGTACAACTCGGTGAGTTTGGAAGACCATAGACTCAAAGATGGTGGATCCATATCCAACCACTTCAGGAGAATACATTTTTTTGCGATTAGGCAAGCTTTCGCGATAAACAGCAAATTGTCCATATTCAGGCTCTCATCACCAACATCATTGTTCAGCAGGCATAACGAGCAAGACCAGTGAACCTCCAGCCTGAAGATAGTTGAGAGGGCTCCACGAACAGCTTCCCAGAAGTCTCTAATAGCCGGGCAGTCCCACAGACAATGTATCAAGGTAGCAACAGGAGCAGAGCATTTTAGACATCTTGCAGAGAGAATAGACCCCATATGAAAAGCCCTTGCAGGGGAAACTATAATCCTGTGAAAAATACGTTGTTGTAGTTCCCGGAGAGCCACATTAATAGTAATGGAAAAGATGGAGAGGTAAGAGTTCTTAAGCATGTGTACTTGTGGCTCCTCATGACAATCTCGGGACCATTTGGGGAGAAGCCTCTGGAAAATTCGGTACGGTTGCACCACAAGATAAAACGAGTATAAACATGACAATGTACCTTTACGCATTTGTAAACAAGAAATTAAGTCAGTGTACATTGGACTAGACAATTTTTCCCCATCAGTTCCCAGAGCAGCGGTAACTCCCGCTCGAACATAACCATAGAGCAAGAATTGATCGGGCCGAAAGCCCAAATTGGTCTGACATTGATTAAACGAGTAAGGTTGGCCCGTTGGAAGGTCTATAAAAGCTCCAAGGGGCCTCACAGTTGCTTTTGAAGAGAATACTGGTGGGCTGGGGTCACTACAGGAGTATATATACTGTGACGTCAGCTTGCTCCATCTCCATCTGCTGGCAGGGACTATAACCTACTGGTTCTAAGTCCATCTGTATACACTAAGGAAAATGAAATTATAGGGTAAGTAACTTCTCTATTAAGCACAAAAAGAAAATAAGCAACCTTCTATTACAGTACAACAAAGCAAAGATCACTCAATCTTCAGTAAACCTAAATCTAGTGAGCTCGATATAACCTTGTTGTCTTGGAAAGCTTTCCTTCATGGCTCTTTAATCTAGTGCGAAATAAACTCATGCTTGGATCAGATTTTGGTATAGTTCTGACAATAATATGTTTCTTCTGGGTTTTAGAGTGAGGGCCCAGACCAGTGCTCGCTGCCTGAGGATATGGTAAGTAAAGCAGCTGTGTTCTGGGAAAGTTTTTGCATGGTTTTATGTTTACCTGTAACCTGACAGGTTAATCAAATTATTTGTAGTCTGCAAAATCGCAGATCCATGTGTGATTTTGAAGTTGGCACTGCCGTTGTTATTGTTGTTGTGGGGAACAGGGATTTTAGTGTGTTCAGCTATTGGACTAGCAAATATTAATCAGGATTAAGTTTTACTTAACAGGCTTTTGTGCCTCCCCTTCCAATTTTAACTTTTAATTAGAAGTAGGCTTTAACCTAAAGTAGTATTGATTAATTTAAAGAAGAGTGCAACATGCAGCAAATCTTCCAGAATCCCAACCAGCTCACCTTAAACCTGTAACATCTTACATTTATATATATGTTGTCTGGTAATAATAGCCTTGCATTTTACAATGGACAGTTATTAACTTACCATACCAGACATGCACTGTATTCATTTGAATGCCATACTCTACCTAGCTTGCATAAGGAATAAGATAAAACTAAAGAAACCATAAAACACTGAAAGAATATCATAGCATTTAAATTGCAACCAAATAATTGTTTTTTTCTCTCTTCTCCTTGTCTTTCCCTCTAAAAACACTTGCCCCTATACCACCCAAGAGAGTAGCTGAAGTCTCAGATTATTGGTGGTACACCATGCTTATCTTGCCTCCTTTACTGAAGGACAGTCCGGCAGCTCCCCTGTTGTCTGCGTACTATCCAGATTGTGTGGGCATGAGCCCATCCTGTACCAGTACCAACCGCCTTCTCAGTGAATCTCATCTTGGGAAACAAGAGCACTACAAAGGTGTTCCACCCAGCCCCATGGGTAAGGGCTATGTGCGGAATTCTGACTAGGGACACATGTCAAATATATTTAATGGTGGTCATCAATGAATGGTTATACGGACTCTGTGCCTTTATTACTGTTATGAGGTTTGTACAAATTGCACTATAAATGCTGAATGTATAGAGGCCTTGTTCAACAGACATGAAGGCAGTGCATTCATTCAAGATAATAAATGGGAGAAAGTGTTTGCACTCACTCCTCTCTTTCTCTTTCTCTCATCCTCTTCTCTTTTTCTCTCTCTCTCATCCTCTTCTCTCTCTCTCTCTCTCTCTCTCTCTCGCGCGCACACACACACACACACACACTCTTCTCACACTCTGTATAAATGCAGCAGTGCAGGATAGGGAGATGACTGAAGGTTGATCTGCATACTTTAAAGGTCCTTTGAAGAGTAGAAGGGAAATCAAGAACCCTTCATAACATGAATCCCAAAATGTGAAGGTAATGTAGTCTTTGTCTTCAGTTGTAGGAATGAACCGATATTTCCAGCCCTTCTACCAACCCAATGAGTGTGGGAAGGCGCTATGTGTGAGGCCAGATGTGATGGAACTGGATGAGCTCTATGAGTTCCCAGAGTATTCACGAGACCCCACCATGTATCTGGCCATGAGAAATCTCATTCTAGCTCTGTGGTACAAAAACTGCAAAGTAAGTCTCTTCCTACACTCTGATCTCCTATATCTCTCAGATAATTTATAAGGTCTCTTATGACTCAAAAAAAAAAAAAAAAGAGTAATGAAAATGTTCGTTGTGCCATGAATCTCCTTTTCCTTCTTAGAAAATCGTGATTTATTTTTCCATCCCTCTCTTCCTTTCCCCTTTTATAAGTAACACTTTTTTTTCTGGGCAGATTGCTTAACATTGGCACTTTTGGGTAGGGTAGGAAAGAAGCACTGGGATTAGCAAATTGCCATGATTTCTTTTTAAATTAATTCCTCTATAAAACACCCAGATTTTCCAATTGGGCCTCATATTGAGAGCAAAAACTTATTTAAAAGCTGTTTGCCTTCTTACTGTTTGCCTTTTTTGAACGTCACGCTCCCCAAAATCTGAATTGGTCAAGTATAACATGAAATGTCATTTTTTTAAATTTATAAAACAGCAGTGTCTTCCCTGCTGTATCAGCAGGCTGAAATAGGACATCTGTGCTGAATTTTCGTGGCTTTGAATGATTGACTGACTTTTTTCTGAAGGGAGAATGAGTTCTTGCTATCATGACTAATCTTTCAAAACTGATGAGTTTTGTTTCCAAATTGGAGATCAATTATGGTAGGTTTGACTGTCTGTCCAGAGATTCTTCTTTCATTAGTTTTATCCTATTAACCCTATTTTAGAAGAATTAAAAGGAGAAAACCTGAAACTGCATCAGGGCTCCTCACTGTAAGAAGAAGATTGAACAGTGTCCGTTAAAAAGACTCATAAAATCAAGTCTGTCTAGCAGTTGTGTGCATTAAACACTTGGTCTGTATTCATTCATTACCTCTATAAACACAATATATTTGAATTAATAATAATTTTTTTGAATGGGAAGGCCGGTAAGTCAAACTCTTTGTTTTCAGTTGTGCCCAAGAGGCCCAGGCAGATTAAGTGACTTGCCTGAGGTAACACAGAAAATCTGTGACAGAGAGAGATCTTGAGTTCAAGTCCCAGCACAGCACTTTTCTGGCATCAGAGACTTGCATTCTAGCCACTGGGTCACCACTCCTCTTGCTTGAAACATGTCAGAGTACCTGGAACATATAAAGAATTGTTTTAGCATTTGGAGAAAATTCTAGGTTTCTTTTACGTTTTTGTTTCCAACATGCAGGAAGCACTCACTCCGCAGGCATGTGCTCATCACATCATGGTACGAGGACTTGTGCGCATCCGTTGTGTGCAGGAGATGGAGAAGATACTGTGCTTTATGACCAGGAAAGGACTGGTCAACACTGGGGTTCTGTCCATCCGTTCTGGCCAGCATTTCCTTCCAAAAGAGTATCACAATGTACGTAGTCATAGGGCTATAAATATTTTAGAGAAATAGAAGTTGCATCACATTCTTTGATCCAAAGCCCATCTCCTTCTGTTTGGCAGTAATGTATTTGGGGGGTTTTTTTGTTTTGTTTTTTTTTTAATTTTTATCCAGACTGAGAGCTCTTGGATAACTTACAGTCTCTTCATGGTTAAAACGCCATGAGAGAGCTGCATTCACATGATGTGGTGTATAGAATTTATTTTCCTGAGGGATAGAGCCGCAGTCCATTTCTATACACTAACTTGATTTATAAAGCCAAGTGAGCCTCCATAACTCAGCGTGTCTGCTTTTAGAACATGATAGTGTAATTGGATTTTGAAAGTGGAGTTTGACGTTCCTGGCATTGTGCTTGTTACTTGTTTTAGTCGGGATCCTGCTGACTGTCTCTTTTTTTTTTATGTATAATTGCATACAGTAGAATGAGTGATTTTCATGCCAAACCAAATAAAATAGTAAGCAGAAGTGCAAGAGGTAGGTTGGAGAGAATTATTTGTAATGTGAGTTTAGTAAGTCTGATATAAACAGTAGAAAAATTTTATAGTCTGTAAAAAAAAATTGCAATCTTTGAAGATTTTTTTTATGCTTTCCAATATATGGAGTGTTGGAAAGAATTGGACAAAAAAGATTGATGCCTGTCTGCCATAGGCACAATAACTATCCAAAAAAGGGACGGAAATTAACAACATTTAGCAAGCAGGAAGAAATTGTGAATATCTTGGGCGAGTTCGAGAACTGAGCCCTGGTCCTTCCACCTATCCCCCTCCTCCCCCCTCCACTCCCAAATATTTCCATTGCTTTTTGGGGGAATCTATTAGAAGCTGTTAGAATGCTGACAATTGCTTCATTCCAACCTTCTAGCACTCTTCCACAGAGCAACACATGCAGAGACAGAGAAATATAATTGAAATGGCTGGCAACAGATGGCATTAAAATACATTTTCAAAACCACCTCTCTCCTACTTCCAAATTCACTCTTACACAAAACACACATTCATACCCCCACTCATATTCAGACACAACCAACACACACCTACTCCAGCTCCTCATACACATCCACAAATCCACCTTCTCTGTACTCAGAACATGCACTCATACTCACACACTCTCTCTCCACATGTTCCTACACACTATACCCTTCCCCATCTCACACACACACACAGTCTAGTGGTTAGAGCAGCGGGCTATGAAGCAGAGAAACTAGGGTTGAAATACTGCCGACACTCCTTGTGACCTTGGGCAAGTCACTTTACCCTCTGTTGCCTCAGGTACAAACTTAGATTATAAATTCTCTGGGGATTGGGAAACTCCTACAGTATGTGAATGTAATCCACTTTGAAATGTTATGAAAGGTGGAATATAAATTAAAAAAAAAAAATTTTAAATAAGTTTTACCCTCCCCAACAAAGAGAAAATAACTGCAGTTTTTTAGTTCATACTCTCCTGGCAAGCACACACCCCACAATCCCCTTACCCACACAACTCTACCACACAATACTCCCCAACATATAAATACACATCCATATCCCCAAACACATGCACACATAGAAACACAGTGATGAACCTCCTGCCTGCACACAGTCCAAAAGCCCCATTCATGCTTTTTCCACAAAGCCCTCCCACCCATCCAACCTCTTACCAATTCAAAAACACACAATCCACACATTTCCATCCCTTGCATATTGGGCAAATCACTTCACTCTCCACTGCCTCAGGTACAAATTTAGGGGATCATTTAAGGATTTTCTTCCTTTTTGTGTCTATGGGGAAGATGCTTGGTAAATCAGGGCCTTAGTGAGCGCTCTGGGAATAGGGAAATACCTACAGTTCCTGAATGTGATCCACTGTGAAGTGACATGCAAGGCAGAATATAATAAAGAAAAATCATTATTAAAATTATATACAGCCCTCTAATCTTTCCCCTCAATTACACCCACATGTCCAAGTACACCTCCACCACTACTCCCAACATGCACTCACTATTCTCACCAACACATATACATCCACCATAAATTCTCCTCATTCCCACACATGCCCCTTCTACACATCTCTGCTGCAAAGCATTCCCGAAGCCATGCTTCTGCAAGCTTTTCCTACTTGCTTTTACTTTTTTTTTTTTCTCCAAAATAATTTTTATTTTGATAATGGCTGAGTATATAAACAATGAAGAAACATAAAGGTAGGTTTTAAGACCTGCACACGATTGCCGGTAATTGCAAATGGTCACGCCAATTTTATACCATGCCCTCATAAACACATGCATGTAAAATCGCCTACCCACGCGGACATGCCTGCCTGATTTTATATCTGTGCGTGCGAGCGAGATTATCGTCTCACGTGCGTAAGTGGGGGATTTTAGTAGATGCGCATGGTGATGCAATAGGCCTTTTCCCCAGTTCCCTCCAGTAAAGGAGCGTACTTCCTAAACCCCCTACTTAACCTGCCTCCCTTTTACCCAGCTAGCTCCAACCCCTAAAACCCAGCTAACTACCCTAAAATGTTTTGTTTTTATACTTACCTGCGGTCCATAGCAGCAGCAGGTTACACGGGCCGGTCGGATCCCAGCGTGTGCTTGAGCAGGACTCTGCCTAACGGCGCTGTCCCGGCCCACCCATGACACGCCGGACCCGGACCCCAGCCTGCTTCTTTTTGGAAACTTCTTCACAATGCGCATACTGGGAGATACTCGTGTAGCTGTGGGCCTCTGAAGACACGCGCGGCGCGTGTGCAGCACAGCCACACGCATATCTCCCCTTTTTTGCCATGCATAAAGCTTTGAAAATTAGCTCTATGAGTAATCCTCTTCCATCATTTACAAGACAACAATAAACAATATTTCAAGATAAAACCAAGTTTTCTCACCACGTCTTTTATGTTATACATAAAACCCCCACCCCACCAGAGACATGCCCCACCACTAAAACACTCAACCCATTCACTCCCACATTAGTACATCCCCACCCCCTCAACCCTGTCATTTAAGTACTGTCCTGTCTTGTACCCACATTCAGCTGAAATTTCAAACGCTGGTGCGGGCAAAAACTGGGAGATACAAGCGTGGCCGGGCCATTTGTAAATTACGCTTGGTGCGGCCACGTGCGTATCTCCTGTTATCCCAGGACAAGCAGGATGCTAGTCCTCACATATGGGTGACGTCACCGAACGGAGCCCAGGCGGGAAAGCTTTCTGTCAAAGTTTCTAGAAACTTTTGACTGGCCCTGTGAGGCCACTGAGCATGCTCAGCATGCTATGATATTCTCTGCCACAGGTGTCTCTCTTTAGTCTTCACTTTTCCGCGCTGCCGTTCGCACCGCGGACTGATAGCCCTACCGTTGGGAATCTCGTTTTTGACTGAAAAGTCATTTTTTCTAAATATTCTCTGTCACGGGAAGATCTCTGCCTCGCCGGCTGGTGAGTACGGTTTTTTTTAAAGAAATTTTCGGCTGAAAATTTTTCACACACACACGTTCGTCATCGGCCGTCGATCAAAAATGACGACCGGTTTTAAAAAATGTCCGGTCTGCAACAGAACTATGTCTATTACCGATCCCCATTCGGAGTGTGTAATGTGCCTCGGGGAACAACATGATGTCAATTCCTGTGAGAAATGTGCTGAAATGACAGTCAAGGGAAGAAAGGCCAGGCAAGAGAAGATGGAACACCTTTTTTCTCTTCAACTAATTCCTTCTCCCTCAAAAGCACAGAGGTCGTCTCCGGCTGGCGCCACGAAGAAAGTTCTCCTTAAAAAACCGCGTCCGAATGGATCGGGGGACCGTTCATCCTCGCCATCTTCTGTACTCTCTGCGACATCAACAGAACGATCCAAAACTAAACATCGCCATCGATCATCCTCCGAAACACCGTCCCAGGACGAGTCGATGCCAAAGCGGTCTAAAAACCAAGACACACCGGTGATTGGGCCTTCGCCGTCACCGACACCAACACCGTCATCGATGGTCGTTGCACTACCATCGCATACACCATCGGCTCCCTCGCTCACACCACAGCTTGAATTGTCTGCACTGATTAAACAAGCTGTTTTCCAAGCTCTTCAAGAGCAACAACTTCCGACAGGCCTGTCGATGCCGACCTCCGAGTCGATGCCGACCTCCGAGTCGATGCCGATACCCTCGATATCGATGCCGATACCCTCGATATCGATGCCGATGGCTATGCCATCGATGCCGATACCTTCACCGTCAGTATCGATGCCGATGCTTCTACACCGAGGGTACTGACTCAATCTACATCGATGATTTTTCAAATTCCATCAACGAATCAAACGACTGCATCTCTGCAGCAACCTATTCCATTGGAGAAAGTCCACGATGAAGCATTTTATCATCGCCTCCTACAAAGATACCAAAAAGTCATCGACAAATTACCACCTATTACAAAAAGGAAAGTATCTGCTGATTTTTTTCCTCGATGATCCTCAACCTGGACCTTCCGGGCTGCAAGCCCCTCCAGTTCCAACAACTTATAGAGAGGAATCAGAAGACTCCTGGGATGATGAGGAACCCTCTCAATTTTCCTCAGAGGAATTCATGTCCAATCCTTCTTCTCCTGACCGAAGAAAGAAGTCACCTCCGGAAGATCTTTCCTTCTCATCCTTCGTACAAACTATGTCTGATTCCATTCCATTTAAATTGGCTGCTGAGGAGGATACCAGAACACAAACTCTCGAAGTACTACAGTTTGTGGATCCACCCAAACACGTACTAGCAATACCTGTACATGAGGTGTTATTGGAACTTCAAAAAAGAATCTGGGAACACCCAGCTTCCATACCTGCAGTAAACAAGAGTAGAAACTACTTACATTGTTCAACCAGCTCCTGGGTACCATAAACAACAATTGCCCCATCAATCTGTCGTTGTGGAATCAGCACAGAAGAAATCTAAACGTGTGCGTCCACACTCCTCCATCCCACCAGGCAGGGAGCACAGGTTCCTGGACACATTGGGTAAGAAGATTTACCAGAGTTCCATGCTGAGTACTAAAATCTCTGCATATCAACTCTATATAACTCAACATCAAAGAAATCTCTGGAAAGAGATGGAACAATTCGTCACTTCCTTACCAACTCAATTCCAAGAGCCTGCTCAAGAAATTATAACAAAAGGTCTTGAAGCAGGAAAACACGAAGTAAGAGCAGTTTATGACAACTTCGAAACTGCTTCAAGAACAGCAGCAGCAGGAATCACTGCTCGCCGGTGGGCCTGGCTCAAGGCATCTGACCTCGGGCTTGAGGTTCAAGATAAGCTTGTTGACCTTCCCTGTCTTGGTGACAATCTCTTTGGAGATAAAATTCAAGAAGCGATTCAACAGCTCAAAGACCACACGGAGACACTAAAACAACTGTCTCAGACCCCACAAGAATCTGCTAGTCAACCTTCTCGTCGACCTCCACGAAGAGATGTAAGACGCTCTTACTACAGGCCACGCAGATACTACCAACCAACAAATAGAGGTAGATCCCCTAGGCCAACTCAGCGTTCTCAAGCCAGACAATCCAGACCCGCCCGCCCACAACCACCGGCGCAGACAGGGCCTGCAACAGGCTTTTGAGGATTACACCAGAGAACAGATTCAACCTTGCAATCCCAAACCAAACCTACCAGTTGGAGGCAGAATATCCCTTTTTCACGAAAATTGGCAAAACATAACCTCAGATCAATGGGTTCTTTCAATAGTTGCCCGAGGTTACAAACTAAATTTCACTTCAATTCCTCCAGAATTTCCACCAACATCTTGCCAACAACAAAAATCTCAACTTCATCAATTACAAACAGAATTATCCACCCTTCTGAAATCCAAGGCCATTCAACCAGTGCCTCGGAAGCAGAAGGGCAGGGGATTCTACTCCAAATATTTCCTCATTCCAAAGAAAACAGGAGGCCTATGTCCCATCCTAGACCTCAGAAATCTCAACAAATTTCTAAAGAAAAAGTTCAGGATGGTTTCTCTAGGCACCATGCTTCCACTTCTTCAAGCAAAGGATTGGCTTTGTTCTCTGGATCTTCAAGATGCTTATGCTCACATTCCAATATACCCTCCTCATCGCAAATACCTGCGCTTCACAGTGGGTTTTCAACATTACCAATACAGAGTTCTCCCATTTGGACTGGCATCTGCTCCCAGAGTCTTCACCAAATGTCTAGCAGTAATAGCAGGACACTTACACAAAGAAGGTGTCCATGTCTTCCCATACCTAGACGACTGGCTCATAAAGAGTCCATCTCAACAAGGAGCAATAACTTCTCTCAACCAAACAATTGCTCTGCTTCACTCCCTGGGATTTCTCATCAATTATCAAAAATCCCATCTCACTCCAACTCATCTGCTTCAATTCATAGGAGCAGATTTGAACACAATCCAAGCAAAGGCCATTCTACCCATAGAACGGGCAGAAACCCTTATTCAGTTAGCAAGGTCCATTTCCTTACGGACACAAACCACAGCTCATCAGTTTCTGATTCTGTTAGGTCACATGGCATCAACAGTTCATGCTACTCCTATGGCAAGGCTAGCCATGAGAGTAACTCAATGGACTCTAAGGTCACAATGGATCCAAGCAATTCAACCATTACACTATCCAATTCAAGTGACCCACCAACTAAGATCGTCTCTACTTTGGTGGACCAACATGGACAACCTGTGCAAAGGCCTACCTTTCCAACAACCTGTCCCACAGACTACTTTAACTACGGATGCCTCCACCTTGGGATGGGGAGCTCATATAGACAATCTCCACACACAAGGAACCTGGACAAAACTCGAAGCAACATATCAAATCAATTTTCTGGAACTTCGAGCGATACGTTATGCACTGCATGCGTTCCAGGATTGCCTTTCACGCAAGACTGTTCTCATTCAAACAGACAATACAGTAGCCATGTGGTACATCAACAAACAGGGAGGTACGGGCTCGTATCTCCTTTGTCAAGAAGCTGCACAGATTTGGGGCTGGGCCCTGACTCACTCAATGTCTCTACGAGCCATATATCTGGCAGGCATTCACAATGTAGTGGCGGACCGACTCAGCCGTCATTTCCAACCACACGAATGGTCCCTGGATCCTACCATAGCAACCAGGATCTTTCAACGCTGGGGTCAACTGACAATAGACCTCTTTGCATCACCTCTGAATCACAAAGTGGACAACTTCTGTTCTTTACACAGACAGAAGAACCAACCAGCCAAGGACGCCTTTGCTCGCCCTTGGAATTCAGGCCTGTTATACGCGTATCCTCCAATACCGCTCATAACCAAAACTCTAGTGAAGCTACAACAGGACAGGGGGGCCATGATTCTCATAGCCCCGCATTGGCCTCGACAAGTATGGTTTCCCACACTTCTAGACCTCTCAGTCAGATCCAATTCGTCTAGGAGTAGCTCCCACTCTCATTACTCAAGATCAGGGACGGTTGAGACATCCCAACCTCCAGTCCCTGTCTCTGACAGCATGGATGTTGAAAGCTTGATTTTACAACCACTCAATCTTTCATCTCATATATCTCAAGTGCTTATAACTTCACGTAAACCTTCCACACGGAAAAACTATGCTTCTAAATGGAAGAGATTCACTTTGTGGTGCTCAGCAAAGGATATAAATCCTTTCATTTGCCCCGCAACTTCTCTTCTAGACTACTTATACCATCTTTCGGAATCTGGTCTCCAGACTTCATCCGTAAGAGTACATTTAAGTGCAATCTCTGCTTACCATAACAAGATAGCAGATGCACCTATATCTACACAACCTCTCATAAGTAGATTTATGAGAGGTTTAACTCACCTCAAACCACCAATTCGAAAACCCGTCCCAAGCTGGGACCTGAATTTGGTTCTAACAAGACTCATGCGCTCCCCTTTTGAACCCATCGACTCTTGTAATCTTAAATTCCTCACATGGAAAACTATTTTCCTCATAGCCATTACTTCAGCTAGAAGGGTTAGTGAGTTACAAGCACTTGTCACATTCGAACCTTATACAAAGTTCTTACATGGCAGGGTGGTTCTCCGCACACATCCGAAATTCCTTCCCAAAGTTGTTACGGAATTCCACTTGAACCAATCCATAAATTTACCCACATTCTTTCCAAGGCCTCATTCCCATCCAGGGGAAACAGCCTTACACACTCTGGACTGTAAACGTACACTCACTTTCTACTTAAACCGTACTTCAGTCCATAGGAAATCCACTCAGCTTTTTGTTTCTTATGATCCAAACAAACCGGGTAAAGCAGTGGGTAAACATACCCTATCCAATTGGATAGCAAATTGCATAGAGTTCTGCTATAAACAAGCAGGCCTTCCTCTTCAAGGGCGAGTAAAGGCTCATTCCGTAAGAGCAATGTCAACATCAGTAGCACATTTTCGTTCAGTGCCAATCTTAGACATATGCAAAGCAGCAACATGGAGTTCTCTTCACACCTTTGCAGCTCACTACTGCTTAGACAAAGAAGGAAGACAAGATTCAGCCTACGGACAATCTGTCTTAAAGAACTTGTTTCCTGTTTAATCCCAACTCCTCCTACATCCAATGTTCTGGGATCCTTGGCTGACTCATTCAACAACAATACTTCAATGTTGCCTCAATACAACCTGACTCAGCCTCTAGCTTGCTATTCACCCATATGTGAGGACTAGCATCCTGCTTGTCCTGGGATAAAGCAAAATTGCTTACCTTGTAATAGGTGTTATCCCAGGACAGCAGGATGTAGTCCTCAAGAAACCCACCCGCCACCCCGCGGAGTTGGGTCTCATACCTTTTATTATTTTATTTTTTGCTATCGCTTCATGCTATATAACAGACTAAAGAGAGACACCTGTGGCAGAGAATATCATAGCATGCTGAGCATGCTCAGTGGCCTCACAGGGCCAGTCAAAAGTTTCTAGAAACTTTGACAGAAAGCTTTCCCGCCTGGGCTCCGTTCGGTGACGTCACCCATATGTGAGGACTACATCCTGCTGTCCTGGGATAACACCTATTACAAGGTAAGCAATTTTGCTGTACATGTGGAAGTGCCCGGCTGGTCAAAAGGGATGGGGTGGGGGCAGGCCAGGACAGCGGCCATTATGCCTTGTCCTGGGGAAGTGCGTGCCGGCCATCTGCCGGCGCACGGAACTTACTTCACCCGCCAAAATGAAGTAAGTTCTACAACAAAAAAAATCTAATGGGGAGAGTTAGGGTCGGGGAGGAGAGGGGAAAAGGAAGGAAGAGTGGTAGACCACGTCACTGCACGGTTTTTAGTAAAAATCCCCCCCTTATGTGCGCAGGCCAATATAAAATCGGGTGTGTGTGTGCTCACAGGTAGTGGATTTTATAACATTGTGCATGGTGATCATGTGGAGGTATATTTTTATATTATGTCATAGAACACTCTACAAACAATCTGGTGAAGCAAAACTTAGTTTACTAAATGTTGTAAATATATGGATATTAAATCAGCAAAGTAATATCAACATTGAATACAATATCACAGTAAGCTGTACATAAATCAATACAAGTGAACTATGGATAGAACATTAATCAAAGAATAATAAAGAACAAAAGGATGAACATCTTCCTTTTTTCCTTTGAGCACCGAGAAAGTTCAATTCCACTGGCGTGTAAGTCATAAAAGTTAGTATAAACATATGTAAAATAGGATACAAAAACACCAAGAGAGTACATATTAATACTCAGTCTCACAGTGCGTGAACCGGTTGGTTCCCCTTTTGATATATTGTTGATTGTACATCACTGTGCAAGTGGCTTGATTTTTTTTTGGTTTCCTTTTATATAAGCCAGCATTCATAGGAAACCTGGAGGACTTTACAAGCCCAGAGACTCTGAAGAAAGAACCAGCTACCCACTCTTTATTCTTCCTCAGTTCATCTAATTAAAATAAGCAAATGCTATGTCTTTTATATATCCCTCATTGCAAGTTAGGTGCTTTAATTTGCACTTTTACCCAGGACGGTATTTCAGTACCAGTCCTTTGATCTCCCATTTGGTAAAGGACATCAGTTGCTTAACTTATTAATAGCTCATTGGTATGGGTACTAGTGTTTAGAATTTGATCTTCCCAGGTGATGATAAATACCAAATGTCATGGCCTTTGATGTTCCCAGGGATACCAAATGTTCCTTGGAGCCATCCCTACTCTTTATCAGCACATTAGTGCCAGGAAGTCTCAGGAATGAGGAAAGAAATGGTGATAGTGTTATCCCTTTGTACCATCCCTGCACTCAAATCACATGCAATATATTGATTCATACTTATCAATCACTGGAGTCTGTTCTGATCCACAGCTGTCTATTCGCGTTATAAAGCCTTCCAGATATCAAACTAGGTTGCCTAAAATTATCCTTACACATTCCATCCCCCATCTCTTTGGATCAGAATTCCAGATGATTATGTATATGAATTTTTAGCTCTTGATTTAAGTGACTCTTCGTGTATGGGAATGAGATGAACAACAAACCTCTATAATAGTACCTTTAAACATTATAATGAAAGCCATTACAATGCAAATCCTATGAGGAAATAGATTAATAATTTTGTTCCCCATCCTTTAATTTGTTCCCACAAAGATACAATTTTTATATCACTTTAGCTCTAGTAATTTAATCGGGGGACTATAGGGGTACCATCAGTAACGTCTACACAGCACTAGCAACCATAAGTGTTTTAGAGTGTATGGCATAGGCCTCATGGTGGTATTAACCGCAAATCCTAGTGCTAATCAAGGTTCTTTCTCTTAATTGAATATGTTTCTGTGATTCCACTGTAATGTGCTAAAATAATTCTAAAATTATGGACATAAACCTTTAAAGATTCAACCGTATTTTTCAATTCCTATACATCATGTCTAAATGTGTGTGCACCAAACTAAAATGTATTCATAAAACTTAATATTCAGTTTATTATTAATCTTAGATATTTGTCAACTTATTTCAGCACTAGGAAAGAGCTGTTTGCTTTAAATTCTCAATCTCCTGTCTCACGCTAAATAAGTGATTTTCTTAAATCATGTTTCCACTTTGTATGTGTGACCTTGCACTGTGGCCTGTGTAGACAGCAAGGTACCAAGCTATTTCTAGCAAAAGGAGAAATTAATCCTAAAATGTACTAGAAAACTAAATGATCATTGGAATCATACAGGACTACAAAAGTGCATTTCTCATTCCAAGTCTGGAAAGGAAATGATCAAGCATACATTTTCCTTTTCAGTCAAATGGGAAAGTAACTTAAATTTATATCCCACTTGACAGGAAATTACTATGTGTACAATTAGTCATTAGAGCTAATTGGTATAGTATATTCTATGATATACCAAACATGAGATGGCGTAATTAAAAAATGTTAAGAAAAGCCAATAATATCCCAAGGGATAAATTATTTCACGCTTACTAGTGTATGCATGGCATGTTACCTTAATTATCATATCATATGTAATATTTGTGAATGATCCTAATACTAAGCACATAAAAATGCAATATCAACTTTTTAAAGCAATCAAATGAAGCATTTTGTATAGAATGCTCATAAAGGTAGTCCAAAAATAGAGATGGAACAAGAATATACAGCATAGAAGGTCTTTTGGGTTTCTACTTGGTCAGGGCTTGTGAATTCATTCTTATTACAGACAAGCAGATCTAACAATGTCTGTCTGCAATGTACAAAGTACTTTAAAGAAGAAAAGCACAGTCTATTAGTCTATTGCTCTCTCTGTGTAATTGGTCATATGACTTCATCAGTTATTACCTAAACCCCCATCTAAATACACCTGGAGTTTAATTGACCTAGAAACTGGCCAATTTAAAATAGCAAAATGTACCTTTAATCTGCCAGGAGCTTTCTCAGCTTGGTCTCAGTATCTTCTGTCATCTGTTGCAATCCCCATTCAGGTAGTTGAACACATGGTTAGCTTATTCTGACTTTTGGGGATCACCCGCTTGTCAGAGTATGTAGGCCAGCTTTCATTGTGTGTTCAATGTCAGGCTCACTGCGCTCAGTGTAGCCTGCATAACAAAAGCTCCACAGGTGCTGCTGTTTGGGTGTCTCTCCACCCTGCGATGAAGTATGATCTCTGGTAGCCCACTGGCAGTGTATATAGCTTGCTAATTTTTTCTTTTTAGATTTCCAGAGCATTTAAACTCGGGTGTGACATATATTCCCCCACCCACCTGTGATACAAGAGGTGAAAAACAAACTTCTGTTTCAAAAATCTATCCTGATTCTTTCTTACAAAGAAAAAGTACTCTCTGAATGTTGTGAGAACATACAGACAGCTAATACCAGGAACACAGAGAATAGCAACTAAGAACTAATAAAACTGCATCAATTCAGTCGTTATCATGTATGTGAGCAACAAAATAGTGGCATCTGCAAGTATGTATGTAACTAGGTATTAACTAAGTGTATCATAAAAATATTTCATCATGATAGTTATTACATTTCAAATACAGATATATATTGCTTCGTAAAACAAATAAAAACAAGAAAACACAAGGACAGAGCTTATGCATAAATTCTAAGCACTTCAGTCCAAAAATGAAGAGTTGAAGGGGTCTTTCGGTTGTAAAGAATGTGATGGTTTTCCCTCCACCCGGTCCTAGTATGTACAGTTCATTCAAAACAGAGTTCTTGAAGCTTGTCATTAAAGAAAAACCTTTGCACTCCCATTATTAAATCAGATGCATGAATATGAATTAATACCTGATATGAAATAAAAATGTAAGTAAAAGAAATTATATGAAAGGAAGAAATCCCTCTCTATAATTTTTGAAGCAAAAAGCAATAAGATAAGAAGGAAACTTATCTCATCTTTTATATCAGATCTCTGTATAATTGGCTACAAACATCTGCTTTGTTCAAAGAGCAAGGTACTCAGAAACTAACTGCATGTTTCAGCTCATTCTGCCAATCAGGTTCTTTCCCTAAATAAACAGTATCTATAGTATTTCATTACATATCATAGTAACATAGTAATGATGGCAGCTAAAGGCCAAAATGGTCCATCCAGTCTGCCCTGAAAGCTTCCCAATGTAGTAACTGCCGCTCTGTGCAGGTTACCCTCAAGCTTTCTCGTTCATTCCCATCCTCTAGCCTTTAGGGATCCACAGTGTTTATCCTACGCCCCTTTTAAATCCTTCAAAGGGGTGTGGGACTAAATGAACACATTTAGTCTCATGACAGGTGTTCCGGTCTGATTCAGGACTGGAAGAACTTTCTTTTAATTTCGTCTCCTCTTTCTTGAGGCAGGATCTTCACTATCAGACTACATTGCACATCTGCCTGATGCAGAAATGAAGAAGAAAGTTGAACCATAGAGCAATGCTGATCATTTTCACCCAAGTATTTACCCAGTGCTTAAAAAAACCAAATCTTATTAGTTTTTGTACAAATTCAGTGCTAGTCATTTAAGAGGTATACATTCTCTGTTCTGACAAGATACAGATTTTACTTAACTGCAAATGAAATTAAACAGTCTTGCTAAATCAAGTTCATTACCTGCAAATATCTTTAATTCCCCATCAGTCTGTTGTAAACTTTTAAAATGAAAGATCAAGTCATTTAAAGGAGTTTGCTTCTCAGTTTGTAATTGCCTATGAGACATGCTTTCCTGCATCCCCCTCTCGACTCTCCTTTCTCTCTGCTGTTAACCCTTTGACTCCCTGTATCCTTTCACATTTTAAAACTTTAACACTAGTAATTGCTGCTACAGCAACTGAATTGTCAATATCCCTGATATTGGAGCCCTTATGGTTACTCATGACCCAATTCTGTATCCCTAC
Source organism: Rhinatrema bivittatum (assembly GCF_901001135.1). Lineage (NCBI taxonomy): Eukaryota > Metazoa > Chordata > Amphibia > Gymnophiona > Rhinatrematidae > Rhinatrema > Rhinatrema bivittatum. The sequence continues at coordinate 512,590,765 of NC_042616.1, forward strand.
ACAATTGTGCAAGTCTACTACAATTGTAAGTTGAGACTGGGCTGTGATTCCTGGATCTAGAGCAGTTACTTGCTCCAGGAATTGGGCAGACAGCAGTTCTTCACTGCAGTAGCAATCAGACAAAAGCAAAAGACCTGATTCCAAACGGTTCCTGACATTTGCCACCCTTCTCTGGAAAAGACAGTTAACAATCTCTAAAATCAGAATTTTGTCCTAATGCTGTAAGTTCCCTTAAATCTGCAGTGTTTATTTGGTTCAGTAACTGTGCTGGAACATTAAGCTGTTCGTAACTAGTCTAGCCAGACATGCTAGCAAAAGCCTGGTCACCAGGAGTAGTGCTAGATTTAGCACTAACAGCAAAAAAGGACACATACTTTTTGTCACTTTCTGAATATATCGAACACTCTGGAAAACAATCTGTTGCTAAATTACATCCCTAATATTGTGTTACGATGACATAATATAAATATAATCCTGTTCGTGACGCCAAATGTGCACGTGGTCGTGTGGGGGTATATTTTTATATTATGTCATAGAACACTACACACACAATCTGGTGAAGCAAAACTTAATTTACTAAATGTAAATATGGATAATAAATCAGCAAATATCAACATAATACGGTATCACAGTAAGTTGTTCATAAATCAATACAAGTAAATAGGAGACCGAACTAAAGATAGAACATTTAATCAAAGAATAATAATAAGGAACAAAAGGACGAACACCTTCCTTATATGCCATCCTTTTATATAATGTGATTACTCTTTCTTTTTTTAAAGTCGACGTTTATTTTAAAATCAATGTAAACACTACGTCAACAATAGATTGTTCAGATATTTCAAAATTTCAGATTTTTCGAAAACCAGATCCCATTAAACAAGATCCCATTATTTATACATTGGGTGCAAATGGTTTATAGACCTTCATTCTATCCCGCGGTCTTTTGAGCATTTCTGCTCTTTGTTTAAGCCGCTTGTGGCTTAAACAAAGGTCTTTTTTTCACCAGTATCCAAATTTTTCTTTTTGTTTCGTTTTTTTTCCAAGCAATTTTCATTTATATAAAATATGCTGTAAGCTATTTCAAAGCAAGCTATTGAAATCTTCTTATTTCACTTTTAAAGTGGTAAGTTCAAGGTACTTTCCTTTCTGTGGTAACATAGTACAGTTCGACGTGATCACGTTTCGCGTCCAAAGCTGAGTCAGGAACTTCTCTGATAGCGGGTTAACTCTCCATTGTTAATGGGATATTCTTGGTTGCATTTTAATTCTTTAAATCGCAAACATATACATTGCGTCGTCGCGGTGCGGGAGGTAGGAGGCATCTTGTTTAATGGGATCTGGTTTTCGAAAAATTTGAAATTTTGAAATATTTGAACAATTGACTGACGTAGTGTTTACATTTATCCTTTTATATAAGCCAGTGTTCATAGGAAATCTGGAAGACTTTATAGGACATCAATTGTTTAACTTATTAGCTCATATGGGTACTAGTGTTTAGAATTTGATCTTCCCAGGTGATAAGAAATTCCAAATGTCATGGCCTATGATGTTCCCAGGGATACCAAATGTTCCTTGGGGCCTCCCTATTCTTTATCAGCACACTGGTGCCTGGAAGTCTCAGGAATGAAGGAAGAAATTGTAATAATGTCATGTCATGCCTTTGTATCATCCCTGCACTCAAACCACATGCAATATATTGATTCATACTTATCAGTCATTGGAGTCTATTCTGATCCATGGCTGTCTATTCGCATTGCAAAGTCTTCCGGAGATCAAACTAGCTTTCCTAAAATTATCCTTGCGCAAACATGCACACGATGATGTGCACATGTTATAAAATTGGTGCATTCATCTGCGCATGCGTGTCTTTAAAATCCACCTTATAGGTATTTTCCATGCCAGAGAATAGCCTACATTTTTGAAAATATTTTGGTCAGCAATAGGTAGTGAATCAAAAAAATGTTGCCATGTTAACATACAATCTTTTGACACTCAACATTCTAAAAAGCACAGATCAAATCTTTCCATTTGCATAATAGTAATTGTATGTTCTTGCCATACAATAATGAAAAGGAAAATTTTCAGTGATCCATTCTTTTAAGATGCATTTTCATGCTACCATTAAAGCTACTGCAACAAAATGGTATTGGCCTTTAGTCGTTTGAGGTGGTAATGTCATCATGACCTCCATATCCCCCAGCGATAGAATGTTCCCCCCTGTGAGGGCAAATTCACTAGGATAATGATCAATAATAGGATAATCTCTTACCAAAAGGAAGATGTTTTATGTCAAGTAAAATATAAATATGTAATGGATTCTGTCTCTATTTTATACTTAGGGCTAGATTTTAAAAGCCCTGCGCGCGCCTATTTTGCATAGGCCGCCGGCGCGCGCAAGTCCCGGGGCTTCGTAAAAGGGGCGGGAGGGGGCGTGTCCGGGGGTTATGTCCAGGGTCAGGGGGTGGTCCGGGGTGGGCCGGGAGGGCGGTACAGAGTCCCCCAGCACTGCGGCCTGTACTGGGGGATGCGAGGCGGCATGCACAAGTTACACCTGCTTCAAGCAGGTGTAACTTGCCCAACAAAGGTAGGGCTGGGGGGTGGGTTAGGCAGGCGAAGGTGGGGGGACGCGGAGGGAACGGAGGCAGGCTGTGCGGCTCGGCGCGCACAGGCTGCCGATTTTGCGCAGCCTTGCGCGCGCCGACCCCGGATTTTATAAGATACGCGTGGCTACGCGCATATCTTATAAAATCCGGCGTGCTTTTTAAAGATCTACCTCTAATTGTTTTACCTTTTTAAAAATTACAATCCAGGAAATAAGCACAAGTGACTGAGTATTTACTGTGAAAAAGCCATTTACAGAAATGCACATGGGGTAGTTATGCTGAAATGCATGCTGAGCATCTAGTCCCATAGTAAATGTTAATTTTAGTGTATTTGGATGACTGCATCTACTGGTTTACTGCTGTTGACTGGTGATTACCATTGATTTGGTTACTTATTATTTTCTTTGCACTTCTGACTTTGTGCTAGTGAAAATATTGATTCTGCACACACAAGTCAGCATGGTCATTAATGTGCACATTCATCTCTGTTGCCTTGATCCTATGTTGATGCCATCCTATTTTATTTACCATATGTATTTACTGTCTGCCCGGTTTCCCAAGAAGTTGTGTGAGGCAGTATATAATAAAACTAAAACACAACAAAGCAAAAGAACACTGAACAAATACAGTATATATGAGGTGAAGAAAAAAAAAATCCACCCATCAGTTCACCGCTCCCCATGCCGCCACACTAATAGACTCTGCATCAGTAATTAATACATGGAGGGCTGAATTTTCAAAAGGATTTACATGCTTAAAGCCCAGTTTTTATGCATGTCAGTGGGCTTTTGAAAACTGTCCTGGGAACGGAGAGGAGGGGGTGCACGTAAAAGTGTATGCATAAGCAATTTCCTGCCAATTTTTACATGCACTGGAAAGAGGCATTGCGCGGATAGAGTTGGGGGGTGGGGAAACCATTTACATGCATACTTTTGATGATCAAATATTTATGCTTAAATTTACAAACACATTTACACCTGCTATGTTGCAATTACAAATGTGTTCCGTTGGGATAATACATACACCCACTAATTTTCAAAGTGGGCTTGTGTACGAAAGGAAACTTTGAAAATTCACGCTAAAGTCTGAATGTGCACCCAGACCTTACCATGGCTCATGTTGTTGATATAAAAATACCCTATCAATAGCTGTGTTGAGTTCAACATCTCATGTTTTTGTTTTGGTTTTTTTTCCTTTTCTCTCTCTAGAAATCGGTCATTGTCATTGGGGCAGGCCCAGCTGGGTTAGCAGCTGCAAAACAGTTACAGAATTTTGGAATTAAGGTGAGAAATCATGTGAGCTCGTTATTGGAAGATTAAACATAACTCTAAAATTTTCTCTTCCCCAGTTCTCTTCCTCAGTTTTGAAAAATTTTAATCAAATTAAAAACCTAAGGCTGGTAGAGAAGGTAATTCTGCACTTGCCCATTGTTCTTCATGCCTGAGCAGTCAGGCCTGACAGGTGAGTGCTGTTGGCAGATAGTCACATGCCTTGGTGCATTCAGCAACCTAAAAAGTGGAATGAGTCGTTGCAATTTATAGAATGATTTCTTTAGTAAATATCACTTTGGATCATTTGAATATAATCCTTACCATAATGCTTGGAATGTTGGTTCAAGGCAGAACCTTCAGCAAACAATTGTGGGGAAATGGTTTCCTTTATCTTTGGAGAACATGGAATGGAGAAAAGAAGAGCCAGCGAGTTCAGTATTACATCATAGACACCAAAGGTCTGAGTTCACTTTTTAAAAATGTGACCTTGATGAGTGCATTAAAATTAGGTGTCTTACATAAATAACTAGTACTGAACTGATGGGCTTCGGAAGTACCTATTGTAACACACCTTGAGCTCGGGTTCGAATAGGTGAGCATTTAAACATTTTATGTCTAAATTAGTTTGGCATTTGAAAAATGTAATTTCTGGTGTAAACGCTGGGCAGAATGAGAATACGACAGGAAATCTACTATAATCCTTACACTGTTTTATGGAAGAGACCGTTGCTTAGTTGTGCTGTTGGGTTTTCATACTATGATTTCGTGTAATGCTTTCAGTACCGTATGATAAGCTGGGTATTCAGTCTTATGTGCTGCTCTTTATTTTTAAATGTGTGAAATGGTGGAAATTTATACTTTTCTTTAGCAATTACAGTAATTTAATGAGGGCAAAGCAGTTGAGAAGCTGTAGTTTTTCCTCAAAATTTGTACATATTTTAAGCACATAAATTTTGATTGTGGCATGAATTGGTCATCAGTCTGTAGTTCTTTGGTTCAAGAATGACATGATGAGGTTTTTATTTTAATTAAAAAATAACATTTTGAGTAGAAATGCAAGAGGTCTAGTTTAAATGTGCAATAGCTGGAGAGATGCTTTATTCTTGGAAGCATTCATAAAATTAGTCTTTGAACTTTGAAGGTGACCAGGTATTTATAATAATGTTTTGTTAAGCATGGTCTTTAACTAGCTCAGATCATTCACTCAGGGCCTTAGCCTATAAAGATTTTTTTATTTTTTTTTTTAATATAGGTACAGCATAGGAAAAAGTCGTTTTATTGAATAAAGCCTGAAACCTGACAAACCAGGGAATATAAAGTGACTCTTGTTTGCAGCAAATTCAGTCTAAAGTGAAGAGAGGCATTCTTCAGGGTGAAGGTGTTGAGATTCCTAAACACTCTGCCTTCAGATGTAGTTAGAGCAACTTCTGTGGAGGTCTTTCCGATTAAAATGGCCACTTGTTTTGGATCCAAAGCTCCATATGAGAAGAAGAATTCACAGAGTGCTGGTGCGCTTAGAAGGTGGCCGAGTATGATGGACAAATGTGCCCATTTTTTTTTTTTTTTTAGTCTGAGCTATAATCACAGGCTTCAGTTTCCTGCGATTGATTTTTCAGGATTCTGTGGCAATTAGGTGTCAAATATGCACATTTTTGCATAAAGTTCAACATTTTTCACTATGAAAAAAATTCATTTTTTATTAAGCCTTTCACATTGCATTTTAATAATATTTAAACTATATTCAAATGTAAAATTTAACATGTGCAAAAATCAATTATCAAGTAAAGACATGTTAACAAACTTCTCACTGTGAAATTTCACCCTTGATTTGAACTGAAATAGTTTTTTAATATTTGCTTGAGAAATTCCTCATCTTTCCGAGTGAATGAGCTTATATATGTTGAAGTTGTGCTCAATATCAGCAGAGTTTGTCTTGCTATTGATTTGAAATTAATGTTGTCTCTGCTAGCTGTGGGACACCAGCAGTTGTAGACTTCCAAAACACATCCAGGCTTTTGGCCACATATACAGGTGCAAGAACCTGTGGAGGTAATTTTCAAAAGAATTTGTGCATAAAAGGGCTTTTGAAAATTGCTCCTTTTACACCCACAACTTCTTTTGAAATTTTACTCCTTAGTATAAAGATGAAATTCTTTTAAAGGGACATCACTCCATCCAGGAATTATATCAAAATCATCTTTTGATTTGATTTAAGAAATCTTTGAAGTATCAAATACTCTGAATGCTTGCTCTGTCCATACCAACCTCATCCTCTCCGTTTCTTTTCAAGCACTGTTCTTTTGTCAAGTAGGGAAGATTTGAAAGATGATAGACTGTACTGGGGGTCTCAGGGCAGCGAGAATCAAGGGGACAGAGGAGGGGATGTGTGAGAGGTTTTGCAGGGAGGAATGCAGGGAAATATTTTAGAGGAAGGGAAAGAATGAGGGAAGAGCCTTCTAGGGGGCAGGATGGGGACATAGGGAGAACCTTCCAGGGGTGTGAGAGGAGGATACAGGAAGAGCTTTCCAAAGTTGGGAAGGGGAACATGGGAAGAGCTTTCTAGAAGTTAAGGGAAGGGAATATAGGGAGAGCATTCTGATAATTGAGGCGAGGGAAGCTGGAACCTGGGATGGGGACAGAGAGAGAGAAGACATGGGTATTAAAGAGAAGGAAAAAAGACTCAGGATGGAGGAAAAAGGAGTAAGAGAGGACCAAGAACTGAGGGAGACAGGACTGGGGATAAGGGTAGGGAAAATAGAGAATGGGGACTGAGGGAGAAAGTACCCTGGTTAGTGGAGGGGGGGGATGAGAAAGGGAAAAGGAGTTGATTATTGGGTGGAGGGAGAGGGAAAGGGAGGAAGGAAGGAAGGAGAAGACCAAGGATGAGTCTGATAGAGGACTCTGGATTTGATGAGAGGGAGGATCCAGGAAGATGAGGAAGGAGCATATGAAAAAGAGAGAAGTAGAAATGGGGAAAGGTGGGCAGGCAGGAAGAATCTGAAGAGGAGATGAGGAAGAGAAGAAAAAAGAAGCAGGAAAAAAGAACAAAGAAAAGGAAGAGAATGCATTAAAAACATTTATTTTGAAGGAAAAAGACAAAGAAAGGAAAGAACATAAAAGGAAAAAAGAGCCACCAGAGAGTGAGAGAAGAAAAATGGAACTGATAGAGAATATTAATAACATCAGTTTAAAATATCTGGGACCCAGTTCTAAGTCTCTGTCCTGGGCATGTCCCTCACAAAGAAGTTAAATGTTAACAGCTGGATTTTGTTGCCTGATTTGATTTCTGATGCATAATGAATTCTCTTGCATGCAGGTCATACTGACCAGCCCTGAGGGTTTTGTACTGGGTTTGAAATATTTTGAGTTGTCAAAATTTAAAGTGCATGTTTTAGATATATTTTAAGAGTAGATTACTACAGTTTTTCATAGGGACAATCTACCAGACAACAACCTCCTTTGTCCCCCGCACCCAAATGAACTGTTGATCACCACTGGCACTGCCTTGAACAAGTGTCCCAGATTCACCCATCAGAAGTCTGGCAATTTTACTCTAACCCCAGTGCAACTATAAATGGTGTTTAGACACTCAGTTATTGTTGGGGGAAAAAAAGAGAAGCTCATGAATGGCTCCATTTAAATCTGTGCCAGGGGCAGCACAATAATTGTTTGCACAGGGCAGCAAAATATTTCCAGCCCTGATAGGAGGAGAGAGGCTGGATTAGATAGCAGAGCTGTCCTTCTCTGTCTGCTTCAACTTCAGTCTCAGCCTCCTCTCTTGTTTCCTGCATACTGCCTGGCAGGGCCTGGAGCAGGAGGCAGCTAGAAATGAGAATTAGTCCTGCAAGGATTATGTAGCTTCCTTCAGATGATTGAATTAAGCAATTGGGAAGCTTCAGGTTTGTTCATTTTAGGCAAGGTGTAAATTGTGGCAACAGCCTAATATGTGATTTCTCCCTGTCCATAGAGCGGACAGCCCCTGGGGGCACTGGTTCTAGCACTTTTTTGTTTTGCTTTTCTTATGCTGGAATTTCTTTTTGCCTGTTTATAATGATGTCACCTAGCTGTAAATAATTACACAAAATTGCTATAGATCCACAGTGTGGTGGGTACTGCACTGAGAGAGAGTCACTTGCTGCTGAGAAAATTACTGTCTTATGGAACAGTGTCTCTGTCCTGGGCATGTTGGGCAACTGAGAGAGATGAGGAAAAAGACAGCCCAGTTAAGAATAATACATAGGTCATGCACTTGATTAGAGATCATAATCTTCATACTACCGAACATCAAGAAGGTTGGCATATTAGGAGAAGGAACCTGGCCAAATAAATGTGTTTTATTAGTATTCAAAGTCAATCTTTGTTTGGTCACCCAGTTACACATGGCATTAAGATAAACAGAATTTAGCAAGGTCCTCAGTGACATCAGACACAATTGGAACATAAAACTAGAGTCATTGGCATAAAGTCTATATCTAATGCCCAGATTAGCAAGTAAATGACATTATTGGAAAAATGTAAATATTAAAGAAAGTAGCTGAAAGCATGGAACCTTGTGGCATCCCCACACATAATTGAAAAGGAAACGATTGAGAACCATCCTAAGCTACTTTCTTATGTCGATCAGTGAGAAAAGACACAAACCAGTCTAATACTTGGGCTGGCAAACCTAAACTCCTAAATTGCCTGATCTCGCTGGAGTTGTTCATGGTATCAAAAACTGGCATATCCAACAGAATCAAGAAAAAAGATGTACGACTATCTAAACCCTGCTTGAAAACAATTGTTGTCAAAAGAAGCAAGGTTTCCGTGCTAGCGCAGTTCAAAACCTAAACTAATGCCCATCAAGTAGGTTCTACTCTTGAATTAACTCATTGAGCTGCTTTATTTTATTTATTTATTTATCGAGTTTTATATACAGTCATTCAGTTTTGCCATCATAACAGTTTACAAAAATACTACTTACTCAGAGTTTTTGCCAATAAAGGCATTGGGGGGAGAGGATGATAATTCCCAAGACCTAGAGTATCCAGCTTAGCTTTTTTTTTAAAATGTGCTTCAAAATACAAGGTTCTACATTAGGAGTCACCACTCAAGAAAAGGATCTAGGTGTCATCGTTGAAAATACACTGAAATCTTCTGTTCAGTGTGCAGCAGCATCCAAGAAAGCAAATAGAATGCTAGGGATTATTAGGAAAGGAATGGAGAATAAAACAGAGAATATCATAAACGCCTCTGTATCGCTCCATGGTGCAACTTCATCTTGAGTATTATGTTCAGTTCTGGTCATCACATCTCAAGAAAGATATAGCAGGATTAGAAAAGGTACAAAGAAGAGCAACCAAGATGATAAAGAGGATGGAACAATTTCTCTATGAAGAAAAGCTAAAGAGGTTAGGACTCCTCTTCAGCTTGGAGAAGAGAGGGCTGAGTGGGAGATTTGATAGAGGTCTATAAAATGATGAGTGGAATGAGTAAACATCAATCAGTTTTCTCTTTTGAAAAGTACAAAGACCAGAGGACACACATGAAGTTACTGGGTAATACATTTAAAATTAATAAGAGAAAATATTTTTTTATTCAACGCATAATTAAACTTTGGAATTCATTGCCAGAGGATGTGGTGAAAGCTATTATGATAGTTGCGTTTAAAAAAGGTTTGGACACGTTCCTGGAGGAAAAGTCCATTAAGAATTACTAAGGGAAAGTTGCAGAAATTCACGGATTATTCTTGGGATAAGCAGCTTGGAATCTGTCTACCCCTTGGGATCCTGCCAGGTACTGTGCCCTGGCTTGGCCACTGTTGGAAACAGGATACTGGGCTTGATGGACCCTTGGTCTGACCCAGTATGGCAAGCCTTATGTTCTTATGTACTGAAACTATTTTAAGGCTATCCTAATGATGCAGTTGAATATGAGAGGTCTACAATGGGGCCTTTGATGTCAATGGGACCAACTGCAACAACCATTATACCATGGTATTTTGGCTACAGTAGTGGTTGAAATTGACAATCCTGGATGTGGGCCTTCGTCTGCAGGCTTTGCCTTATAAAGTGACTCGGGGAGCTCATACTGCCATGGCTGCAACTTAGGGGACATGGTCTATAGCAGAGAATTGTCTTCCAATCAACCTCCTAGAGCAGTGGTTCCCAGCCTTGTCCTGGAGACTCCCCAGCCAGTCAGGTTTTCAGGATATCCACAATGAATATGCATGAGAGAAAATGTGCATGTTATGGAGGCAGTGCATGCAATGATTCGCCATAGAAGCAGTCAATTCTTGCAAATGAAAACAACTTCTGTGTTCAATTAATCTCATATGTAACGCTCTACTCATCTTCCCAATTTACATTAAATCACACGGGCATTTGGTCATGTAAATTACTGAAGATGTTGAACAATTTGAAAATTCTCTCAGTTCATACTGCTTATTTGTTGCTGGATCTATAAAAAAAAAATGTTACCTGAACATTAACCATACTTGCTGAGCAGTGTCCACACTTAAAATGACCTGTCACTGCTGTTTTTGATAATATTTGCATTACTTAAATCCTCAATCTTCGTGAATGCTAAAGGGAACTGATATGACTTTAAATTATGATTTTGTGTATATGCCACTCTTACTACTCTGAAATTGTGGTAACATTTGTACAATTGACTAATGTTGTTGAAATAATTTTATGTATTCAGAATTAGGTAGGTTTAAGAGTGAGGTGAGAACAATTGGAAATAATTTTGTATCTAAGGGTTACCCATTTGCCTGTGTAAATCGAGCCTATAGAAGAGTAAAATTTATTAATAGAGACTTATTAAAAGAAAAAACAAAAGAAGTTGATATGTTTACATGTGTAACAAGGTATTCGTCTTTCTCATCAGGAATATATAAAACGGTTCTCACAGGACAAGCAGGATGGTAGTCCTCACATATGGGTGACATCACAGGATGGAGTCCAATCACGGAACACTTTTGTCAAAGTTTCTAGAACTTTGACTGGCACCTACTGGGCATGCCCAGGATGGCACTAACCCTGCAACCAGCAGGGGTCCCCCTTCAGTCTTCTTTTTTCCATGCAGCAGTAGCCATGTGGGTTAAGGAGCTCTATAGAGATTCCTGACAGGAATTTTCCTCATGGAATTACTTCATAATTTAATACCCCACAGGGGTCCCCCTATTGAATTTTTACTTCTGCGGTGGTCCAGTAAATGTTTTACCCAATTCCGGTCGATTCCTGTCTGGTTTGGCCCTCGCAGCCTACTGGCCATCGACCGCACCGTGGCTAAATTTTTTGAGAGGCCATGGCGTTGCTATTCCGTCAGTGCCCCGACTGCACTCGCACAATGTCCATTACCGACCCTCACAAGGTCTGTGTAATGTGCTTAGGGAGCGAGCATGATGTCCTTACTTGCACCAAATGTGCCCTTATGACACCAAAAGGTCGCAAGGCTAGAATGGAAAAGATGGAACTTCTCTTTTGGTCACAAACCCCGACATCGTCCAAGTCGACACCGTCCACGTCGCGCCAGTATCATGCACCGACCGGTGTCTGACCATTATCGACGACTCCGCAGCCATCGACCCTCTCTGTTCCTTCTTGGGAAAAGGACAGAGGAGATCATCTGGAAAAGCACCGACACCGTAGGTGTCAGACCATTGAAGCAGGCAAGCCCTCGACGTCGCCACCGTCTGAGCCACCGCTGAAGAAAGCCCATCTAGAAAAGGCACCGTCCCTATCTGGGTCCGGGTCACCGAGGCAACCTTCACCTGGACAAGTGATAGGAGCCGTGATTCCACCTCCAATGGTGGTCCCTCCGACTACGCTTCTGCCTCCTCCTCCGGCATCAGGGCTTCACGCTCCAGGCTTCTGAGAGGAATTGGATCAGATGATTCAAGAGGCCATTGGTAGAGCGATGCAAGGCTTCAAGAATCCTTCGATGCCGGTGCTGATTCCTAAACCGGCTACTGATCCAATTCCTGTAGCGCTGGCACCGCTACTGATGAGGATGGAAGCTCTGCTTGCCGCTTTTCCTCCGATGGATCCGGGGGCACAGATTAGCCCGGTGCCCTCCTCCCCAATTCCTCTCTCATCGACAGAAGAAGAAGAAACACAGTTATTCCTTCCTCCATCGGGAGTCCTACCGATGCCTCAGCCATCGATGTCACCGATAGCGTCTTTGCTACCATCAGTGCCCCAATCCGTCCATCGTTGCCCTCGGTGCCTCCATCAATGCCTCCGGTGACTCCCTCGATGCCTTCGGTGCCTCAATTATGACCTTCAGGAATACCAACATTGCGTTCATTTAAGGATCTTAGGGGTGCAGGTGATGAAACCTGTGATACATAGACCGATGACTCATTCCAGGATACTGATGTCTTACCATCACCACCCTCTCCTGCTGAAAGCAGGAAGCGTTCTCCCCCAGAGGACTTGTCCTTCATTAATTTTGTGAAGGAAATGTCTGAATTGGTTCCATTCCAACTTCAGACAGAACAGGATGATAGACACCAGATGATGGAACTTCTGCAATTTCTGGATGCTTCTAAGGAAATCACAATACCGAGTGCTACCATTCGGCCTGGCATCTGCACCACGAGTCTTCACCAAGTGCCTCGTAGTAGTAGCAGCAGCATTCCTCAGGACTCCAGGTATCCACGTCTACCCCTACCTCGATGATTGGTTGATCAGGGCTCCCACCCAGCAAGCTGCTGTGACGACCCTACATCTCACCTTGCATACCCTGATCTCCCTAGGGTTTCTCATCAATTACCCAAAGTCCAGCTTAGTCCTATCACAAACCCTGTCGCTCATAGGAGCACACTTGGACACCTTCAAAACAAAAGCATTTCTTTCTCGAGAACGAGCTCTCACTCTCACTTCTCACGCCCATCAACTGCCTTCCATAAAGGTGTTGGGGATGTTCCCGTTTCAGTACAACCCCTGGTAACACTATTGTTTTCTGAAGGGCTTGCTCCACCTCAAACCTCCACTGCGTCCTCTGGCCCCTTCTTGGGACCTCAACCTGGTTTTGGGTCGGCTCATGAAACCACCATTCGAGCCTCTCCAATCCTGTGATCTTCACTATCTCACATGGAAAGTGATTTTTCTTTTGGCAATCACATCCACTCGCAGAGTTAGTGAGTTACAGGCCCTAGTTACCTACCCGCCTTACACTAAACTTCTGCACGACTGGGTAGTACTCCGCACTCACCCTACGTTTTTGCCTAAGATAGTATCAGAGTTTCACTTTAATCAATCCATTATACTACCCACCTTCTTTCCCAGGCCCCATTCCAATCCAGGAGAACAGGCTCTGTATACCCTTGACTGTAAACGGGCTCTAGCATTCTATCTAGACCATACAGCTACCCACAGAATATCCACCCAACTGTTTGTTTCTTTCCATTCCATTAGATTGGGTCAACTTGTGGGTAAGCAGACTCTCCTCCTGGTTAGTGGACTGCATATCCTTTTGCTATCAGCAAGCAGGCATTCCAATTCAAGACCATGTTAACCTTTTAGATCCTGCTCATTTAAGGAATTATTTCCTGATGCCCCTTTTTACATATCTTAGTTAACTAGACCCAAATATGGTATAAAAAATTTGCAAGTAATTAAAAGTATATGAAAAAATGTTCCACTTGTGGAAAGTTGTTACCTAAAAGGTTAAAGCACGCTCTGTCAGGGCCATGGCAACTTCAGTAGCGCACCTATGGTCTGTGCCGCTTCCTGATATTTGTAGGGTTGCTACCTGGAGTTCTCTCCATTCCTTTACAGCCCATTATAGTTTGGACAAGGCTGGAAGACAAGATTCCATTTTCGGCCAGTCTGTCTTGCGCAACCTATTTGCAACTTGATGTACCAACACCCTTCCACCTACCCGTTAGGGTTCAGGATGCCCTCTACCAAATTCCACCCCAGTCCTTGTGCCTATTGCACATCTTGGGTACATTTGGTGCATTTTTCGGACATCCTCAGCTCAGTACTCACCCATATGTGAGGACTACCATCCTGCTTGTCCTGTGAGAAAGCAGAAGTTGCTTATCTGTAACAGGTGTTCTCACAGGACAGCAGGATGTTAATCCTCATGAAACCCGCCCGCCACCCCGCGGTGTTAGGTTCATTACGTTTTTCTTATTTTATTTTTTGGCACTTACTATAGCTTTTAAACAAGACTGAAGGGGGTCCCCTGCTGGTTGCAGGATTAGTACCATCCTGGGCATGCCCATAGGTGCCAGTCAAAGTTCTAGAAACTTTGACAAAAGTGTTCCGTGATTGGGCTCCATCCTGTGATGTCACCCATATGTGAGGACTAACATCCTGCTGTCCTGTGAGAACACCTGTTACAGGTAAGCAACTTCTGCTATACAAAATACATAAAACATAAAAAATTGAAATAAGAATAAATAAAAATTGAAATAAAGGATTGGAATAAAATAGGGAGGATGGAGGTTAAACAGACCAATGATTAAAATATATAAACAGGTCTCTGTGGGACTATAGTCTCAATTGAGTTTAAAAATCTGTCCTAAGGTCCACCCCTCCTAATTATATAAATTATATTAGAAGTGTACAATGTGGGAACTCATTTTTTGATTTTATTGTTGACATTTAGAAGTTCCTTTCTTTGTTATTTGTTAATATATGTATATCCACTATTCCCATTTAATTGCAAGGACAATCCAGAAAGTGCTTTGAGATCATACAATAATGATTCTCATGGCTGCGGCCAAGGCAGGTATGGTTCCCCTACCTCATCTGGTTGTTTGAGTGTCTTCTAATCCCAATGGGGACTTCTTCATCTCTTATCACGCAGGAGGGCAGACAACTCTGCTATTCGAATCTCTCCTCTCTGGCCCTCATGGCATCATGGCATGGTTGTTGAATGCACCTTAGTTTCCTCCTTGCTCCTTCCATAGGAAGTGGAAGACTTCTTGACCTTATCCAGGAAGCCTTTGATTTTGAAAGTCCCTTAGCTTCAAATGGAAGGGGGTTTAGCCTGATATCAGGCCAGCTCTCTAGACCTGTTCACCTGTAGCCCAAGGACTTGCTGCAGTGCTTGTTTTCCCTTTTTTCATCATTGCTTAATACGTTGTCAGTGAAAGTACACCTCACTGCAATTGTGGCATACCAACAGCAGGTAGAAGGAGCACCAATATCCATTCTTCCTCTGGTATCGAAATTTGTGAAGGAAGTGTGGCATTCTAAACATCCTGACTCAAAACTTCCAGTGTTTTGGGATCTTAATGTCTTAGTTCAGCTTATGAAGCCTCCATTTGAACCTCTGGAGTCGGCTGTCTTGTTTTGTTTTTTTATTTACTGTTTATTGGCAGAAAAAGATTAACAATACAAATTATCTGCAAAACAGCAGTACAAAAAGCTTTAGACTCCAATGGAGAAGAAATAGTGTAAACATATCACAAATGTATACATACGTAGTCACCTAACAACCCATAACCTAAAGTGGTATACGGGATATAATCTACACACTCAAGAATCCACCTTTTACTATAATATGGAGTCAGCTGTTTTAAAATTCCTCACTTGGAAAGTGCTGGTTTTGGTAATCGTCATATCTGGGTCAGTGAAGTACAAGTTTTTCCATAACAGAGTGGTCCTATGTACTCACCCTGAGTTTCTTCCAAAAATGGTGTCTACTTTTCACATCAAACAAGCCATTTTTTTTCTTTCCTTTTTTTCCCCAAGGCCTCCTATGCATAAAGGTGAGAAGGCTGTTCATTCCTTGGCCCTACTATCTACAAAGGACTGAGCCTTATCTGTCTTCTCAGTTGTTTATTTCATTTGATCCCAAAAAACTAGCAATAGCAGTTGCAAAGAGAACTCTATCAAATTGGCTAGTAGACTGTATTGTGCATTGTTATATGCTGGTTGCTTATAAATTACAGTTTCTGTCAAGGCTCATCAAATGAGAGACATGGCGACTTTAGTGGCTGCTTCAATTGAAGGTATCTGCAGTGCTGCATCTTGGATGTCTGTTCACATGTTATATCCCACCATGTCTGGGCAACATGTCAAAAGGTGGTAGTAGTTTTGGTCAAGCAGTTTTGTGCAACCTACTAGTCTACTCCCTTGGTGGGGCCAGATTGCTTATTCAGTAAGTGTTCAGCTTGGGTCTTCCCATGTGTCATGGCTAATTCAGCCCTTCTTGTCAAAACAGAAGGCAAGCTTGCTTACCTATAAACAGGGTTCTCCATGGACAGTAGGATGAATTAGCCATATTTGTTTCCTGCCTACCTCCTTGGAGAGTCAACTATCTCGCTAAAGCTTAATAAGCTCTGAAATAGACTGAGGGTCTCATGAGCCAGCGTGCATGGGAAGCATCACACATGCTCAGTAAGACTTTTACTGAGCTTTGAGAGATGGGTCCATTCGGTGCCATCAGATGGTGTCACTTCACATGTCATGGCTAATTTATCCTGCTGTCTACAGGCAACCCTGTTTACAGGTAAGCAGATTTGCTTTTTGCACAGGAAAAAGCAAATAATGTGTGTTAAAATTTGAAATGCAATTGCATACATTTTTCCATGAATTATTGCATTTATGAAGCCATTTAGCCTTTAGTACATTGGCCTCTAAGATTTTTTTCTAAAGATTTTTTTTTAAGGTTTAGAAATGCAAAAAGAAGGGCAAATGGGAGACATGCATCCAAAATCAATAAGAAAGATCTACTTAATGGCATACTTGCCTAATTTTGAGGGTTTTTTTGTCTGTATATAATATTACTTTTTACTACACACCCTCTTTTTTTTTATGTGTTTTGTGCTTATTTTTTTATAGTGGTACATTTTTTTGTATTTTTTTTCTGTGACATACAGTACTGACATTCCTCACTTGTGCTTGTCTCTTATAGGTGATGATGCTTGAGGCAAAAGACAGAATTGGAGGGCGAGTGTGGGATGACAAGTCTTTGAAAGGTGTGACGGTGGGAAGAGGAGCACACATTGTCAATGGCTGCATCAACAACCCTATAGCACTAATGTGTGAGCAAGTGGGTTTCTCTTATGGATACGTCATTCTATGCTAATGAAAATATTGCAGCTATAACTAAGTGACAGTGCACACGCATTGTTCCTTGTATCATCAAAACAAGGCATAAACGAGGATTGTATTCATATGTGCATTAGAGTTAACAATTTCACCTTCTATCAAAATCATTATCCTAAAGAGGAAGCAGTAATAATGTGAAAACAGCTGGCATTTGTACAGCAGCTTTCATCTAAACTGGGTCCTGACAAATGCTGAAATCATAATGGGTCAGAGATGTACATGGAGCCATCTTTGGGGTACATGGTCTAGCAGCTTATTTATCTGCATACTGTATGATAATCTATTGGATATGTTAGATTGTATTTATCTGGATAATAGGATTAAGTAGGATTAAATGGACAATTTTCTCAGTGGAAGGGAGTGGACAGTGGAGTGCCTCAGGAATCTGTATTGGGACCCTTACTTTTCAATATATTTATAAATGATCTGGAAAGAAATATGACGAGTGAGATAATCAAATTTGCAGATGATAGAAAATTGTTCAGAGTAGTTAAATCACAAGCAGATTGCGATAAATTGCAGGAAGACCTTGTGAGACTGGAAAATTGGGCATCAAAATGGCAGATAAAATTTAATGTGGATAAGTGCAAGGTGATGCATATAGGGAAAAATAACCCATGCTATAATTACACAATGTTGGGTTCCATATTAGATGCTACAACCCAAGAAAGAGATCTAGGCGTCATAGTGGATAACACATTGAAATCGTCGGTTCAGTGTGCTGCGGCAGTCAAAAAAGCAAATATAATGTTGGGAATTATTAGAAAGGGAATTGTGAATAAAACGGAATATGTCATAATGCCTCTGTATCGCTCCATGGTGAGACCGCACCTTGAATACTGTGTACAATTCTGGTCGCCACATCTCAAAAAAGATATAATTGCGATGGAGAAGGTACAGAGAAGGGCTACAAAAATGATAAAGGGAATGGAACAGCTCCCCTATGAGGAAAGACTAAAGAGGTTAGGACTTTTCAGCTTTGAGAAGAGTCGGTTGAGGGGGGATATGATAGAGGTGTTTAAAATCATGAGAGGTCTAGAACGGGTAGATGTGAATCGGTTATTTACTCTTTTGGATAATAGAAAGACTAGGGGGCACTCCATGAAGTTAGCATGTGGCACATTTAAAACTAATCAGAGAAAGTTCTTTTTTACTCAACGCACAATTAAACTCTGGAATTTGTTGCCAGAGGATGTGGTTAGTGCAGTTAGTATAGCTGTGTTTAAAAAAGGATTGGATAAGTTCTTGGAGGAGAAGTCCATTACCTGCTATTAATTAAGTTGACTTAGAAAATAGCCACTGCTATTACTAGCAACGGTAACATGGAATAGACTTAGTTTTTGGGTACTTGCCAGGTTCTTATGGCCTGGATTGGCCACTGTTGGAAACAGGATGCTGGGGTTGATGGACCCTTGGTCTGACCCAGTATGGCATGTTCTTATGTTCTTCTTAATTTTTAAAAATATATTATTGGACTGTAATTTGATTGTACTGTTGCATTATATTATCGGTTTGATTGTAAATCACTTTGGGCAGAGTCTCTGGAAAGGCGATTGATAAATAAGTAAATTAAAACTTTTTACTCAACTACAGATGGGTGAACTGGAGTACAGAGCAGTGTTTCACAACTTTTTCAAGGCACACCTACTTTAACAAAACTGTTGTGTGCTATGCCAACCTCCACAGAGCAGGCAGTGCAGATATGGAGAAGACTCGGAGCCAAAAAAAGAGCTAGAGAAGAACTGAAAGCCTCACTGGTCTTTCTTCCAAATTTATAAACAAAGAAAGAGAAAGGGAGCGAAGACAGACATGAGCCCATCGTGATGGACTAGCTCCATCTATATACAAGTGCAGTGCAAGGGAAAATTTGGTGGGGGTGCAGGCAGCCAGCCTTGGGTGCTGCTTATGGCTGCTAGAACTTCTTCTCTGCTGATTCTCCCAACACGCAGTGCTCAGTACACGCCCTTCACGTCTCACTCGGCTTGGGAATAAGACAGAGGCTGAAAAGACTGTAAAGGGAGGGATGGGGGTGGAAGAGGAGGCAGTATTGTGCATGATGTGTGTGCTGCACAAAGGAGAGCCCAGCTAACCATGCTTTGCATGCTGTCCTTAAGTTCCTACCCTTTAGGCTTCATGCTCTAGCTAGGAAAAAGAGGCATACATGAATACACAAGTGCTCAGAAAGAAGCTCCTACATTTTTAAGAGCCCCCACAGGTATCTTTTTTTTTTTGCTGCAAAGTTCTAAATTCAAAAAGTGAATTATGTTTTAAAGCCGTATTTATTACTTTATGCCATGATCTGGAAATGAAATGGACTTTACTTAAAACATCAAATATCTTAGCAAGAGAAAGGCTGTACTAATTACTACTGGAGAGTCCTCAAGACTTGTTAACAGGACCGGGTTTTGAATGTCCTCTCAGTGCGTTTCAAAACAGAAGTCCTCTTTTTCCCTGCAAGCCCACATCACAACTGCCCATCCTTGAGCTTCATCTCAATTGATACCTCCATACCTCTCTTCTCCCCGGCTACCAGAAACTTGGATGTAATGTTTTACTTATTTTCATTTCTTCAAAGTCTTCTCCCTAAATTACCACTTTTTAATACCGGGAAGATAAGATTTTCTCTCACCTTTGATATTTGTTGATCTCTCCTTTAAGCACTCTTCGGCTGCTATCTCTATTTTAAACAGTTTACTTGCTTCTCTTCAAACTTCATAAAGCCTACAGAACTCTGCCACCCAATTATCGGCTCCCATGCCACCTGTATGCAACCTCTCTTCTTGCATCTCTTCACTGGCTTCCAGTCAAGTATCGCTGTCTCTTCAAAATACTATACTTGTTTTTAATTTCAAATGTATTCATGAACTTGTTCCATCTGATCTGTATACTTCTTTCTCTCACTACACTACTATGCTCTTGCTCACAAGTGCCACTCCTCTCCATCAATCCCACCTCACTGCTCTCCAAGCCAAACAGGATCCCCTCTCCTCCTCCTGTGTTTTTTATGTTCTTGTTTTTCACCTATGGAATCAGCATCTGACACCCAGATCTCATCTTCTCTCTCTTTAAATGCAAAGTAAAAGTCCACCTGTATAATCCTACCTTCAACTGAGCACGAATACTCTAGCCAGCATAATATGCTCTATGAACAGTGTTTCCCAACCACTGTGCCATGGGCACACTGTTGTGCCTTCACACCTGATCAGGTGTGCCATGGAAAAATCACCACTGCCTGAAACTTAGATCCAGGCCTGCACATGGGCTAACTGCACTAACCACATCCTCTGGCAACAAATTCCAGAGTTTAATTGTGCGTTGAGTAAAAAAGAACTTTCTCTGATTAGTTTTAAATGTGCCACATGCTAACTTCATGGAGTGCCCCCTAGTCTTTCTATTATCCAAAAGAGTAAATAACCGATTCACATCTACCCGTTCTAGACCTCTCATGATTTTAAACACCTCTATCATATCCCCCCTCAACCGACTCTTCTCAAAGCTGAAAAGTCCTAACCTCTTTAGTCTTTCCTCATAGGGGAGCTGTTCCATTCCCTTTATCATTTTTGTAGCCCTTCTCTGTACCTTCTCCATCGCAATTATATCTTTTTTGAGATGTGGCGACCAGAATTGTACACAGTATTCAAGGTGCGGTCTCACCATGGAGCGATACAGAGGCATTATGACATATTCCGTTTTATTCACAATTCCCTTTCTAATAATTCCCAACATTATATTTGCTTTTTTGACTGCCGCAGCACACTGAACCGACGATTTCAATGTGTTATCCACTATGACGCCTAGATCTCTTTCTTGGGTTGTAGCATCTAATATGGAACCCAACATTGTGTAATTATAGCATGGGTTATTTTTCCCTATATGCATCACCTTGCACTTATCCACATTAAATTTTATCTGCCATTTTGATGCCCAATTTTCCAGTCTCACAAGGTCTTCCTGCAATTTATCGCAATCTGCTTGTGATTTAACTACTCTGAACAATTTTCTATCATCTGCAAATTTGATTATCTCACTCGTCATATTTCTTTCCAGATCATTTATAAATATATTGAAAAGTAAGGGTCCCAATACAGATTCCTGAGGCACTCCACTGTCCACTCCCTTCCACTGAGTGTTTTGGCCAGGGAGTCACATTCAGAAGTTGATAGCTCCAGTTCAGAGCCTGGGAAGGTCTATTCGCCCAACAGTGTGACCTTATTTACAAGTGCTGAATTTGATGGCAGCCATGTTGGGGGTTTCCTCTGGGCAAGGGTGCACAGGCGGCCTCTTCAGCACAACTTTCCAGTGGGGTCCACAGTCTTAGGACTTCATGGTGAGGCTTCTCTTGGAGGTGACCATCCACTTGCAGTAGTGGCTGAAAGTGGATCTTCTCAGGAAGGGAGTTTCCTTGGAGACGCCGGAAAGGTAGTATAGATTGCTGGGGCGCTGAGAAGCTTCAATCAATTGGAAACACGTGCAGTTTGGATAGCGTGCTTGTGAATTGTTGAGCTTCTAGAGCAGTGGTTCTCAACCCTGTCCTGGGGACCCCCCCAGCCAGTCGGGTTTTCATGATATCCACAATGAATATGCATGAGAGAAAATTTGCATACACTGCCTCCATAGCATGCAAATTTTCTCTCATGCATATTCATTGGGGATATCCTGAAAACCCGACTGGCTGGGGGGGTCCCCAGGACTGGGTTGAGAACCACTGTTCTAGAGGTATGAATGGCCGGGATAATGTAGGACAATGAGCTCATGGTGGCGTACGTCTTTCCTCAAGCCAGAACTGAGAGACGGCAGATGTCGAAGCAAATGGATGCACTCGTGATATGGGCAGTATCGCCCGAGGCCTTTCTGCTCATGGTGGCACGCTGGGGTCACCCTTCTGGTTTTGCTAGTAATTTCAACCAATGCAAGGTTCCAAGGTCCTTCAGTTGTAGGCGGGATCCGAAGCTCTGCCTCATGATGCTCTTGATCCAGAGGGACTGCAGAAAGTGAAGCTATATTCCTTCCCGCCATGGACACTTTTAGGCAGGGTCATGTGAAAGATTGCAAGATAGACTTAAACTTGTGTTTCTGGTGGCTCTGGCTTGGCCTGGAGGCCGTGGTATGCTGAACTGTGGAGGCTACTGATTGGCAGTGCTCTCAAGCAGCTACCCTGGCTGGATCTATTGCACAAGGATCCATTCTACATGATGATCTAGGTCTATTTTGTCCTTTGGTTTTTGAAGCATAATTATTCTGCTGTAGTGATTCCACCTTGTGCCGCACTGGAACATTTTTTCTATGTCTCTAGCTTATGTTAGCGATGGGAGTGTTTTTGAGGCGAGGTTTGAGGTTCTTAGCCTCTCAAAGTGGAAATTCCATTAATTTTTGGAAGTTTCAAATGGCAGCTCTCATCTCTTCTCGGCAAATCAATGGAGGCCCTTGGTCTCCCCCTCCGGATATGTCTTGATTCTTGAAGGGCATTAAGAATCTTTGTTCTCCCTGGTGGCTACCTGTGCCCTTGTGGAACCTTAATCTGGTTATGGATTCTTGGCGGCTCCTGCCTTTTGACCATTACATAGCCTCATCTTAAAGCTGCTTTCCTGCAATTCCGGGACGATGCAGTTCCGGACTATATCTTCTGTTGCCAAAAATGGTTTTGAAGTTTCATTTGAATCTATTTCTCCTGCCTGTGCTGGGTAGGAATAGAGATGAGAGTGATTTGTTTCTTGCGCACCTTGGATGTTGAGCGGCATTTGAGATGATGTTTGGAGGCTACAAAGCATGTCAGGTAGTCTGATCAATTGTTTTTGCTTCATGGTGGAGGTAAACAAGGGAAACTGGCAACACAGGAAACTATAGCCTATTGGCAAAAGGTTGTCGTCATGATCAGCTGTTTGCTTGCTGAGATTCCTTTCTCTAAGCAATTTAGAGGGCATTCTGCTAGGGCTCAGGCACTAGGGTGGGCAGAGCCTTGATTATCATTTCTGGCCAAGTTTTCCCGGGCAGCGATGTGGTCTTTTTCTTGCATACCTTCCCAAGCCTTCTGCTTGGATGTTCATGCTGCGCAGAGTGCAGCTTTCACGTGTGCAATCTTCATTGGTCCACAGGCAGCCTCCCTCTCTGTTCAGAGTAGCTTTGTTACATTCTACTTGTGACGATTAGCCTGCTTGAATGCAGAGGAAGGAGAAATGATTACTTACCTGATAATTTGCTCTAAGGAAGGTAGGCCAATCCCCGACTCAAGCTTGGGTGCCATTTTTTTTTTTTTTTTTTGCCTTTGGTTCACTCTTTAGGTACAGACGTTGCAGGGTAGTGTTCCTGTTATTCATTGGCGGACTGGTAAGTGTTTTAACTGGTCCCTCAGCTTAGTGAATGTTAATTCTTTGATCTGCACTTAGTTTTCTCAGTTGGTTGGAAGCATGAGTGATTGATCTGTTAATAATCATTTCACGTATAATCAGTTTGTCCACAGTTTGGCTTTTCCAGAGAATACTGGCTGATGTTGGGGCAGAACCGTATATCCGTAACATCAGCTTTTACTCTGTCTCCATCTGCTGGTAGAGGTGCATAACCCACTTCTGGGGATTGGTCTGCCTTCCTTAGAGGAAAGGAAATTATCAGATAAGTAGTAATATATCCTTCTGTCTGCAGTAGTGGTTTATCAAGGCTTCAGTCTCTGCTACTGTGATATTCAGCCACTTTTCATAAACATTCATAAATCAAGCACCTTTCGTAAACGTTTTTGTACATTCACTCACTTTTTTGTGTGCATTGTTGCATCATAGGTTTACAAGGTCTTGGCCTGGGAAACTAGAGAGACTAGATAGATCAGTTGGATGTTATCTCCTAAGTTATTAAAAAGACCAGGAAATGCTAGTGTTGAGTTTTGAAAACATCACTGGGGAATTAAAATATTTTTATTTTTTTTATATTCCTCTTTTTGGCACTTCAAAGCAGATTACATTCAGGGACTGTGGGTCCCAGAGGGGCCTACAATGTAAGTTTTGTACCTGAGGCAACAGAGGGTAAAGTGACTTGCCCAAGGTCATAAGGAATAGCAGTGGGATTTGAACCCTGGTTCATAGGCCACTACTCTAACCGCTAGGCTGCTACTCCTCTTCTGTAGGGAAGGGTGTCTGGAGTGGGAGGTGACACAGGGTCTATGTACTAAGAGTGAGCTAAGAAAACTGTGCTAAAAATGAGTGCACATTTCTTAGCATACACATTTAAAAAAATAACTTTGGTACCAATAGTGTAAAGTAACGGTATGCACTGCAATTGTATTAATGAAATGTGCGTTAGCACAGAAGAGAGCCTACAATAAGCATAATGCATATTTTCTATGCATCGTGCACTGTTAATACATAGACCCAGAGTCCTTCGTGCTGACAGGCCCAAAATGAAATAGCATTTTAGCCCTGGGGAACAATTGCTCCCTTTTCAAACCCTGCACCTCTACAGCAGTGTGTGCACGTCAAAGTATGAGGCATGCTAGGCATTGCCAGACAGTCACTGGAAGCCATGATGGACAAAAGAGGCAAGGGACTTTCCTTCTGCTGCCTTGGCCTTACCATCTGTTTAGAAGTGTTGCAGAGGGTAGGGGAAGGGCCAAGACATAGCCTCTCCTGATTTGTAAGTGGCCAGCATGCTAAATTGGAATGCTAGCAGTTTACTACAGCACTGGACCAGCGCTAAATTTTAAACAATAAAGATGCATGGTAAACTTAGTTTCTGCCCCTGGGGCTTTTACATAGCATGCTAATATCTAATGAGGTCATTAGTGTGGTATTTAAATGTTCAGCATATGCAGGCAAATTCAAATTTTAAAATGCCCTCACATTCACTAAATAGCACTCATTTTGCCCTATGATAGAGCTTAGTAACATTAATTGAAAAAGGCGAGATGAGAGTAAAAGGAACTTGCATAGAATGGGTGTCAGCAAGCCGAGACAAGAGCTCAACCTCTTTCAGAGGTAGCTCTCAATCATCTATCCATGCAACCCGAAGGATTGTAAAATTGGTATCTAAGTGAGAAGCTATGATGAAATTGTTCACTAACCAGTGACTGAAAATAAAGTTTTCAATAAATTTTTACAGTGCAAATAAATGAATTAAAAAACATAGGTAACTACAACCATATCGATGATCATAGTTTCCCAACTGAAAAGGCAAAAGGTAAAATACAACTGTTTAAAATCACAAACCCTGACATCAGCTGATGTTTTGGGAAACTCTGCGTCAGGGGGAACTGATCTTAAGTCAAAGTTGCTTATTGTCAGATCACCTGATTTCACCAGTTCCTTTGTTGTATGTCAAGATAACTTTACATATAATCAGCTATATTCTAAAGAATTGAGCCGGTTAAATAATGATCCAAAGGAGAGAAAAGTAAGATTGTGGGCCTAGAGGCCCTAACCAGTCATCCTCCTCCCTTCCCCACAAACCCCAAAGGCTTGGTTCTGCTGGGCTGAGCCTGCCACTCTCATCTCCCTATGTGAAACATCGTAACTGCCTAGCAATGAAAAGATAGAAGTGCTGGTCCGGACCACAGTAGGACGCCGCCATGATATGGTCCACATCAAAACTTCAATTTCGGGTACCAGGGGTTGGAAGAGAGAGGATTGGGGTGGGGAGGGCCAGGGGGGAATCCATATTTTTAAAAAGAAACGGGAGCAGGGGTGGAGGAGATGAGGCATTGACCATGGCCCTATTATTTATTTTTAAATTAGCAGCAATTTGAGGAGGGGGTGGCAGGTTTGGCCCAGCAACGCCAAACCTTTGGAGATCATGGGGAAGGGGTCTGGTTAGGGCCGATAGGCCCATGATCCTTTTTTTTTTTTTCTCCTTTTGCATCGCTATTTAACTGGCTAGCCAAATAACTTGATACATAACCTGATTTTCTTTTGCATATGGTCGGTTATGTTTAAAGTTCTCTGGCTGCTGTTAATCAGATACATTTAATCAGGGATATTCAGTGGGACAAGTTAGCCAGATAACTTGCCCACTGAATTTGGCCTTATTGTTTCATCTCAAGCTTTCAAAGGCTGGGGCAGGAAAGAGTTCATGAAGCATTATATGACACTAACTATTGCTGAAGCCTCGATAATTGATGCTATAGCTGTTAAGTTCCAAACCTGTGTTAATTCAACCATTTTATTACATAATGTTGTCACACTCTTGACTAAATACATGATTTTACTCAGCACATTCACAGAGAATCCTTGGCTGCAAGTATTGAGGGTAAAGCCTGAGATGTTGGCTCTGCAGTTTTGTGACAGACTACATTGGCCTTGTGATTTTTATCTGCTTGCATTTTCTGTTGCTGTTTATCATTTAAACTTCTTATACCATTTGCTCTGCTGCATTCTGCACCAGTTTGAATGAGGACATGATGTATTGAAGTTTAAATTATGCATTTTGAGGGTAATTTTACAGCAGCCTACCTAAATTAGGCAGCAAAAATATGCATAAGTTACACCAATTTTCCAAATGAATTTAGGTGCATATGTTCGCTTTGGAAATTCTCTCACCAAAACTATCTGCAAACAATTTACATTACAAAATTTTTGCATACATTTATTATGTATGCAGGAAAACCTTTGCTCATTCTTTTGGAAATCTGAAGTTTGCGCATGAATCCAAACCTCTCCCCAACCCTGCCCCTGGGAACAACTTCGTTCAGTCCAGGTAAACTTCTGTGCATTGAGGACATATGTGCAGAAGTTTACATGATTATCGGCCATTTCTGTGGGTAAAACATTGCTTTACCCGTGGAAATGCCTTTGAAAATGATCCTCTGTATTCTTGAGTTTTGTGTTTCAATTATGAATGTATTTCCTTTAAAGTTCATTAGTCACTGAGGTATGTTAGCAACTGGAACACCTGCTGCATTCTACTTTAATGTTATGAAATTAAAGTGTATCCTGTGTACTAAGCGTTTTAAATTAACTTTCTTTTGAAGCTTGGCATTAAAATGCGTAAACTTAGAGAGAGATGTGACTTAATTCAGGAAGGTGGAAGAATTACTGATCCCACTATAGACAAACGCATGGATTTTCATTTCAATGCAATTCTGGATGTTGTCGCCGAGTGGAGAAAGGATAAGACTCAGCATCAAGATGTCCCTCTGGGAGGTAGGTTGGCTTGTTCTGACTCTGCAAAAGGAAAGGTGCCTTCACTGTGGAATATTTCATAAATGCCCAAGACACAGTCCTACAATTCTAGGAACAAAATGTGTCTAGTAAAAGCCATAAATATCAACCCTGGCACTCTGATGGGTTTATGCAGTCACATTGTCACTTGTGACAACATAGCTAATATAGACCAAACAGATCCCAGCATTGAATGTAATTTGTGATACTCTTGACACTCGCATCATTTCAAAAATATTTTCAGTGTATAGGAGAAATAGATACAGGATGAGTTTTAATACTTGCTTTCCGTACTTTGGGATAATTCCACAGTAGTTAGTGGGTTGAATTTTCATTTAAAGCACAGCAGAATCCTAGTACCTAGGACCTCGTTCGTCTCCAAAACTTTCATCCAACAACATTTTTGGGTAATTCTTAAATCAGTACAATATAACCTGTTAAAAATCTGCAAATAATCCTTTAAAGCAAAAGCACCCCCTCAAGACATTCAGAGAAGTTGTCTAATTTTTTTTCATCATACCCAGAAGATGATTTGTGTATGCCCTTACTCTGATTTTTTTTTTTTTCCCCATGTGGAATTTTAAAGCATTCTTCTTTCTCCAAAGACAAGCAGGATGGCAGTCCTCACACTTGGGTGATATCATCGGATGAAGCCCGGCAAGGAAAACTTATGTCAAAGTTTCTAGAACTTTGAGCAATCTGAGCATGCTCCTGCATACAATATACCACACATCACATGGGGTCCCCTCAGTGTCTTCTTACCGCAGAGCCTCACATTTTGCAGTTGGGTGGGCCTCAAAACTTTTCAGAAGTTTGGAAGTTTTAAAGCGCTTCATTTTTCTCAGCAATATCTTTTTGCATTCCTCGCACGATCAACACAGGGTGCCCTTGATTCTCCCATTAGTGTCCTAGATAGGTTTCTCACCGTTTTTGGATAAGTTATTTTTCTTGTCAATCCCATCGACGACCACCATCATTGATATCTATCTCGCATCCCTTTTATTTCTCGACAATATGTCCACTTCTAGTTTCAAGCCATGCTTTAGGTTTATGAGGGCCATGTCTATCCCAGATCTCTATGATAGATGTGTCCTATGCCTTGGGGTATTGCATGATGTCCGGGATTGTAGCAAGTGTGCCAAGATGACCCCAAAGGGACGAAAGATCCATCTCAATAAGATGGAGCACCTCTTCGGGCTGAAGAAGACTGATATATCATCATTGAATGCATCAGCATCGAGGGACCTCGGAGCCACACAGAGTTATCAAAATTGGTGGGGCTGCCGGTTCTGTCAAGGTAGTTAGCTGAGAGGTGTGCCAGAGACCGACCATCATTGGGTTCCTCCAGGTCAAGGATGTTGGGTTCATTGTCCTTGACCCCTCAACACTGGGGAAAAAAATGATCTGAGCATTGAGAGAAGCCAAAAAAGCATTGGCATCAGTCCTCATCAATGCATGGTGCCAGGCATGGGGATGCACCAGCTTCTGCTGTAATGGCCCCGAAGTGACCCCATGGAGAGGCAAACCAGTCCTTCATCGATGTCAGGGGTATATCACATTCTCTACCGGTCCCTATGCCCACCACTGATCCTCTGTTCCAAAAAGGATCTGCTAATACCTCCTGGGTCCCAATCTGACCTGGTATCTGTGATTTTCAAGGAGGAACTGGAGAGATGCATGCAACTGGCCATGGAAAGGACAATGCAAAACCTTGTCATCAGAGCACAGACGATACAGACACTAGCACCGTTGCTTCTCAAGCCCCTGCTTGAATCCCTGCATGCACTTATCAGCATGTTACTGACCCATTCCCCAGAGTCAGTTCCCAGGTTGGCATCTATGCCCTGCGGGGCACCAGCACTACCACCAACCGATCTGGTTGTCATCCCCGATCACTTGGAGGAAGAAGCCCCCTCAACACCAGAGGCAGCACCAGGGCTCAGGCCAAAATGGCCAGTCGAACAGGTGCCTACACTGCTGGCCGAGGGCAGAGTCCCTAGAGCTCCATCACCAGTCTGACAGCAGAGATGAGAGCACCTATGAGCCCTGCAGGGATGACTCCTCTGTGGCTTCCAATGATACTTCAGATGGTCTCCCATTAGAACCATCTCCTCCAGAAAATTGAAGGAAGTCCTTGCTGGAGGACTTCTCCTTCACAGTTTTTGTTTGGGTGATGGCGAAGGCTATCCCATTTCAGCTGATGACTGAAGAGGATACCGGGCACAAAAAGCTAGATATTCTCTAGTATATGGAGCCTTCCAAGGAGATTGTGGCAATCCCAGTGCACGAGATCTGTGTGGAGTTGCTGATGAAGATGTGGGAACACTCCCTCACAGTGTCTCCTATGAACAGGAAAGCGGACACGATTTATCTTGTCCAAAAGGCTCTTTGATTCGCCAAGCGTTAGCTGCCCCACCATTGAAACTGCTCTCAAGAAAGCCAGGCACATTCGGACCCATTCTTCAGCGCCCATGGGGAAGGATCAGAGAGCGATGGATGCTCTTGGGAGGAAGGTGTTCCAGGGCGCTATGCTTATTGCCAGCTTAGTGGCCTACCAGTTCTACATGAGTCAATAAATGCGCAACATCCTTACTCTGGTTTAGGAGGTTGCTGAGCAACTGCCTCAGCGGAGCAAGACACCTTCCAGTTATTTGTGCATAAGGATATGGAGTTCAGAAAACACAGGGTCTGTTCAACCTATGATGTTTTCGAAATGGCATTGAGGGTCTCTGCAGCGAGAATCAGTGTCAAAAGGCTTGCGATTCTACGGGACTTGGATCTCAGACTGGAGGTGCAGGAGTGACTCTCTGACGTGCCTTCAGAGATAGAGAATGACACAGTGGCCCAGGGACCATCATTTGACACTTCAGCAACTGTCCACTGGCATTCAGGACCCACTTTCCTCAGCCACAAGGCAGGAAAAAGATCTAGGCATCATAGTGGATAATACATTGAAATCATCAGCTCGGTATGCTGCAGCAGTCAAAAAAGCAAACAGAATTTTAGGAATTATTTGGAAGGGAATGGTAAATAAAATGGAAAATGACAATGCCTCTGTATCGTTCGATGATGAGACCACACCTTGAGAACTGTGTACAGTTCTGGTCACCTCATCTCAAAAACGATAGAGTTGCACTGGAGAAGGTACAGTGAAGGGCGATCAAAATGATAAAGGGAATGGAACAGGTCCCCTATGAGGAAAGGCTAAAGAGGTTGTTCAGCTTGGAGAAGAGACGGCTGAGGGGGGATATGATAGAGGTGTTTAAGATCATGAGAGGTCTAGAACGGGTAGATGTAAATCAGTTGTTTACACTTTCGGATAATAGAAGGACTAGGGGGCACTTCATGAAGTTAGCAAGTAGCACATTTAAAAACTAATCGGAGAAAATTATTTTTCACTCAATGCACAGTTAAGTTCTGGAATTTGTTGCCAGAAGATGTGGTTAGTGTAGCTGGGTTTTAAAAAGGTTTGGATAAATTCTTGGAGGAGAAGTCGATTAACTGCTATTAATCCAGTTGAGTTAGGGAATGTCCTCTGCTACTACTGGCATCAGTAGCATGGGATCTTCTTAGTATTTGGGTACTTGCCAGGTTCTTGTATCCTGGTTTAGCTACTGTTGGAAACAGACTGATGGGCTTGATGGACCCTTGGTTTGACCCAGTATGGCAATTTCTTATGTTCTTATGAAGTTTGGGCCCAGGAAATCCTTCTTCCACCCGAAGAGGTAATACCCTCTGCCACATCACTCGTCAAACTCCAGGGCTCTCATGGCTGTCCCAGGCAACAGAGGGCCCTTAAGCTCCTGGTGGCACCTCGGTCAACTCCAAGGATGGGTTTTTGTCTGGGCTGCAGGGAACATAGCCAATTCCCTCATACTGTGAGCTATGGATCTGCCGATTGGGGAAAGGCTTCAGTTCTTTGCAAACCGGTGGTTCAGTGTAACCTTGGACCAGTGGGTTCTTTCCAGTGTTTGTGAGGGGTACAAATTGAATCTATTGGGCAACCTACCAGATTGCCTCTCAAACTTATTCTGGGGCCTGGTAGCACATCAGGAAGTACTAGTAGCAGAGCTATCATCCATCTTAATGGCCAGAGCAGTCAACCCGTTACAACAGGGCAAAAGGAGCGGGGATTTTATTCCTGGTACTTCCCTATACTATAGAAAACAGGAGGACTCTGTCCTATCCTGGACCTAAAGGCCTTGAACAAATTCTTCAAAAGAGAAAAGTTCAAGATGGTTTCCCTGGGCACCTTGATCCCATTCTTGCAAAGAGGGGACTGGCTATGCTCCCTGGATCTAAAAGATGCTTATACTCACATCGAGATCTTCCCAGGTCACCGAAGTATCTCAGATTTGTGGTGGAAAAGCAGCACTTCCAGTATTGCATTCTACCATTTGGGCTTGAGTCAGTCCTATGTGTCTTAATGAAATGCCTAGCTGTGGTGGCGGCGGCACACCTTCGCAGACTGGGCGTTCATGATTTCCCGTATCTGGACGATTAGTTGGTCAAGAGCACCTCTGGGCGGGGCCGATGAGTCCATGACCTAAACCATCTGGTTGCTGGAGACCCAAGGGTTCATTGCCCACTAGCCCAGGTCCCATCTCAGCTCATCACCACAATTGGACTTTATTGGAGCCCTGCTAGACACAACTCAGGCCAATGCTTTCCTACCCCAGGAACGAGCCATCAACCTGATGACCATCATAGCAGGGATTTAACAGAGCCAGCAGGTGTCAGCATGGCTTATGTTGAAGCTGTTGGGCCATATGGCCACGATGGTACATATCGCTCACTTGGCATGTTTGCACATGCGAAAGGCACAATGGACCTTGAGGTCACAGTGACAAGCCACTCAAGACCTCCAGGATCGCAACCGAATCACACAGTCTCTCCGGGACTCTGTCCTAGTAGTGGGAAATTTTTGAATCTTGAAAGGGGGGGTGCTCTTTCAAAGTCCTCCCATCCAAATTGTCCTCACCACAAATGTCTACCCTTGGCTGGGGAGCTCATGTACATGGACTCAGCACCCCCAGGGTCTGTGGTACGCTCAGGTAAATCTCTATCAAATCAATTTCATGGAGCTCTGGGCGATCAGGTGCATGCTGTGGGCTTTCAGAGATCAGCTGCCTAACAAAATTGTACTGATATAGACAGACAACCAAGTAGCAATGTGGTATGTCGTCAATCAGGGATGGTACCTCCTATGTCAGAACTACTACCCACTGCCTTCGCATCAGATACCCTGCAGTTCCGCAGTGCTCACTGCTCAGCATTCCTAGTTTTTGTCCTGTGTTCCTGCTCTTTTCCTGAATTTCTTCTGATTGCTGCCTGCTCCCTTGTGTTGTCTTGATCCTTGGATTGTCTCTTCACTGCCGACTGTGGACTGGATCTTGACTCCTCTTCCGTCTTCCTTCTTCAGCTGTAAGTCCTGCCAGCTGCCAAAACTTGGGGATGCAACCCGAGGGGAAGATGGCTGGCTAGGTAGAAGACCTGCTGCTGTGGTGTGCCATCTGCCACCTGTTAAGGCCTATCTTGTATGAGCACAAGATAAGAAGCGCAAATTTAACAGCAGAACAAGGGCTTGCTATGCTCTGGCAAGACAGATTGTGAAGACCATGACCTCCTCTGACTCGCCGGCACTTCAGCTTTTATAAAGTTTGGTCTTGCAAGTCCTGCAACTTACCACTTCAGTGCAAAACCTATCTCAGCGCATGGATGCCTTTCCATCGCACAGTCCAGCTGTTCCACCTCCAGTTCCAGTTGCAGCACTGGAAGGTCATATTTTTGGTGGCAGTCACTTCAGCACACAGGGCCAGCATGTTCCAGGCCTTATCGACTTATTCACCTTACACTAGGATTTTTCATGACAGGATGGTCTTAAGTATGCAGCCTAACTTCCTGCCTAAGGTGCTGTCAGATTTCCATCTTAAGCAGTTTATCGTCCTGCCAGCAATCTTTCCCAGTCCCCTTTGCACCAAGGCAAACAAGCCCTGCACAGTTTGGACTGGAAAAGAGCCTTAGCCTTCTATCTGGAGCAGGCAGAATTCCATAGACATTTGGTTTCTTTTGATAGGAATAAGTTGGGTATCGCCATTGCCAAGCAGATGCTTTCTAATTGGCTAGCAGACTGCATCGCCTCCTGTTATATACCCAGGTGAATTTGCATCTTAGAGGTCATGTCAAGGCTCACTCTGTTCGAGCCATGGCAGCATCGGTGGCCCATTTTCGAGTAGCTCCCATAGAGGAGATCTGCAGAGCTGCAACATGGAATTCTCTACATGCATTTACATCACATTATTGTTTGGATAAGGACAGTTGATGTGACAGCAGGTTTGGCCAATCTGTCTTTTGGAATTTGTTTGAGGTATAGAATCCAACTCTGTTCCCACCTAGTGCCCATTGTTTTTGTTCATGCTGCCCCTCCTCCCCATTACCAACAGAACTAGTTTGTTGTTGCCCAGTGGCATTTGTTTTGGTTTTTTGTTGGTCCCCTTTTATGTTGGCGTGGTCTATAGCTAGGGATTCACCCATGAGTGAAGACTGCCATCGTGCTTGTCCTCTGAGAAAGCAGAGTTGCTCACATGTAACAGGTGTTCTTGGAGTACAGCAGCATGGCAGTCCTCACGAAATTTATTTATATTTATTTATTTAGGGCTTTTTTATACCGACATTCATGATACCAATCATATCATATCGGTTTACAAGAAACAATGGTGCAAAAACACCATGCCCACCACCCCATGGAGTTGGGTTTTCAACATGTGGGTTTTTTCATTTTATTTTATTATTATTCCGAATTCTATGATATAAGTCTGAGGGGACTCCATGCGGATGTGTGGCATATTGCATGTGTGAGCATGCTCAGTGAGGCTCGGTCAAGGTTCTAGACATTTTAACATAAGTTTTCTATGCTGGGCTCCATCCGATGATGTTACTCATGTTTGAGGACAGAAATCCTGCTGTCTTTGGAGAACACTTGATACAGGTAAGCAACTCTGCTTTCTATGTTCCCCATTACTAAGGTCTAGGAGAAAGACCGATACTTCACGCATATCCAGCATAGCTCTCTGCTTCAACAGCAGGGGGAGAAAGATCAATACTTCACACACATCCAGCATAGCTCTCTGCTTCAACGGCAGGGGGAATGAACAAAAGTGGATCTATATACAGACAACAACCAACAAGGACTGAATTACATAGTCTGGGTAAACAAATAAATATGGGTGTAGCTTGCTTATTGCGGTGGTTACTACCCCTAACTAATTAAGCTAGATATTTCACTTAGATGCAGATCCAACACTGCTCTCTACATTAATGGTGGGGGTGGAAGGGAAATAGAACCAAAAAGTTACTAAGAGCCAAGAGAAACAGATAAGTATGAGAAAAAAAAAGTGTGAAGCTTGCTGGGCAGATTGGATGGGCCGTTTGGTCTTCTTCTGCCGTCGTTTCTATGGTGCTGCTATGCTACTTTCTCTGTTGTTGCCCAGTGAATCTGAAGTATCCCTGGCTCTTCTCCTCATACTTGCTGTTTACAGAACATGAGCCCCTGTTGGCTAATCCAGGAGAAGTGAGACTGCAAATTGAAAACAATCTGGGAAGGGAACTGCATATTTTTCTAATGGAATAAAAGTTTCACTCTGATTTGACCAAAGATGAGAGAACAGGTACCGATGCTGAGAGTAAAGTCTGAAGCATCAAAATATTTTTTTCCCCAGAAGAATGCCTAGCACCTGCTCCAGTTATGAACTGATACATATGACTGACTTGGATCCCAGGATTGGTTACTTGAGGCATTGTTATCATTTATTGCATTGTTATGGTCTTATATAACTAGTGTTTTCTGTTTAGAAGTTAAAGAAGTTTGTTTAAAAAAAAAATAAGAGTAACAATATTTTTGTAAGAATTGTTGCTTGGGTACAAATGAGCAAGATTATTTTAGACTCTCTTTTTTTTAAACATAATTTACTCGTATAACTTTGTGTTTGTTGCCTGGCCTAATGGCCCAGATATAGAGCCATATACTACTAAGTGGGGAACCAAAATTCAGTTTCTGACTCTGATCTGAGCTCCTGGAGCCTGTTGGGGTTGCAATGTACTCATCCCTTGAGGAAAGGAAGACTTGTGATTTGCTTCTGTAATAATGCCTGGCTGATCTAAGTGAAGCAATAAACAGTGCTCTTTCGGATAAGATGGCAGGTTGTACCTCTCTCAACAGTTCACAGTAGTATCTGGATATGAGACAGAGGCAGGAAAGTAAGCTGTAAAATCTACTGGCAGGATAGCACTAAGGGGCAGCACAGGAATGGTAGCTGGCAGTGTGCAGTGGTGCTCATCAATGGAAAATTGGATATGACTGAAATGGCCTTCAGACAAATGCTGTCTATTCAAATGCATTGATGTCAAAACAAATGGAGAATAATGTTCTTGCTGGTGTGAAAATATGATGTTGATATAAAGTGTGATGAGTTAATTGGGAGACTCATCAAGGTGTTTTTAGGGTTGTGCATTGAAAAAATTGAATCCATTTTGCTTTTTGTGTGTGTTTTGCGATATTTAATGTTTTGTTTCGTTACACACACACACACACATACATTTGCATACATGCTTAAAATCAATTTTGTATGTGTAAATATGATTTTGCATGCATCAAAAAATATGTGCAAAAATCAGTGAAACAAAACAAATGCAGTTCTCTAGTGTTTAATGCTAAATTCAGAATCCAAAAGGGAAGGAATGGGCATAACCAGGCTTGGTCCGGATAGTTTAGCAATCTCATTAAATCTAATGATGTCAGGATGCAATGGTTGCTTTACAAAAAATAGTCTATGGTAGGGCAAAAATTGCTGCAATTTGTATTTTAAGTATAATCATCTGCAGTCCCATCATTAGACCATTTTAGTCAAAGATTCTAGTACTTTCATAACTGACATATTGAGAGGATCTTTTGTTACAAATCTTAAAGCAATATGTCATATGTATGTGGAATCTTTTCTAGAAAAAGTGCTTTCAGCAAATGTTGCACAAACTAGTTATGGTACCCCTTCTTTCTTAATAGTATCCTTGAAACTTCTAGGCTATTAACTTTAGATAGCCTGGTCCTTTACTGAGCATGTCTTCTGGCATGGGAAGACTTACAAATTAGGCTGTTGAAAGTTCCACTAATCTCTGGAACCAAAATCTTTTTGGCTAACATAATGATGTTAAATTGAGTCCCTCCAGCATGTGATTGAATTTTGTCCAAAATGTTTGGTATTATGTTTCATGGAAGGAAACAATATAAATACTTTTTTATCCATCTTAATGCTTTTAAAAATATAAGCCTATTTAGATTTTTCAGGTTCAGTGCAAGTAGAAAACCCCAGATCTGAGACTATAAAAAAGAATACATCTCCTTGAACCTTTCTTGACCAGGAATTGGAACAATTACTCTGATTTCTAACATGACAGATACTTTGAAATAAGGCCTTTCCAAATTGCTTGGAACTCATGAAAAACTGAACAAACCACTGGAAGTTCTGTAACTCTGCACTTTAATTTTTATTCACTGGTACCATTGGGAAAAACAGTTTTCTCAAGGAAGCAGCTTTTGCTTCCAGCTATCTTCTTGCCCACCATAATTATCATTTACTTCCTTTTAAATCTAGAAATTCTTAAACTTGTCCTGGTGACTACACAGCCAGTGAAGTTTTCAGGACATCCACAATATGCATAAGATTTTACAGAGCACCGAGGAGGAGCTGGCTATCATGGTAAATTGGGTAGCAATGATATAGGAAGGTACAGAAGGGAAGTTCTGGAGGCTAAATTTAGGCTCTTAGGTAGGCCATTGAAATCCAGAACCCTCCAGGGTTGCATGCTCAGAAAAGCTCTCCATTCCACATGCAGAACCTCAGAGGCAGGCCAAGCTCCAGAGTCTCAATGCATGGATTAGACAGTGGGGCAGGGAAGAGGGTTTTTATTTTTGTTAGGAACATTCTGGGAAAGGAGGAGCCTATTCCAATGGAATCAGGCAAGGTCAAAGTCTGTTCCAAGTCAGCAATGAGAACATAGTCCAAAAAGGCTGACGGATAGAACAAACAGGGCAGGAAGGTGCAACAGGGGGGGCAAGGCAGGAATTGGAGACCAGGGCTGGAACTGGAGGCAAGGCAAGGGTGCACAGCAGGACACCTGTTGGTGAGGCATTGGCTGGTAGCAGACGACTTCCTTATATATTAAGACAAGCCGTTAAGCCCGTTAAAACGGGCTACATTACATTTTGTTTTCAGTCCATTTTCTAACACAGCACTCTTCTACACTTTTTCTCCCTCTCTCCCCCTTCCCCTCGTTCACTCCTCCCCTTTCCTCCACTCAGTCTTACTCACCCTCTGTCTCCCACTGCCTTCTTCCCCTCACTCTCACCTCCCTCCCCTTCCCTCAGTCACTCCCACCTCTCTCCCCTTCCCTCAGTCACTCCCCACCCTCTCTCAATCCCATCCCCTCCCCCTCAGCCCTCCTCCACTCCCTTTTTCTCTGCTCCACAACTTCTTACCCTTCCACTTACTCACATCCCTGTCTCTCACCTCTCCCTCATTCTCCTTCTCCCTCTCCCCCTTCCACTTACTCACATCCCTGTCTCTCACCTCTCCCTCATTCTCCCTCTCCCCCTTCCACTTACTCACATCCCTGTCTCTCACCTCTCCTCATTCTCCCTCTCCCCCTTCCACTTACTCACATCCCTGTCTCTCACCTCTCCCTCATTCTCCCTCTCCCCTCACTCTTCCCCACCCCCTACCTCCCTCCCACACACTCACCCACTCCTCCCTCCCTCTCACTAAGTCCCTCCCCCTCCCTCCCTCTCACTCAGTCCCTCCCTCCCAGTCCCTCCCCCTCACTCAATCCCTCCCTCCCTCTCACTCAGTCCCTCCCTCCCTCCCACTCAGTCCCTCCCTGTCACTCAGTCACTCCCTCCGTCCCTCCCACTCCCTCCCTCCCTCTCACTCCGTCCCTCTCACTCAGTCCGTCCCTCCCTCTCTCTCTCTCCTCCCTCCCTCTCTCTCTCTCCTCCCTCCCTTACTACTGGCCGCTGCCGCTGCCGCCATGTTTTTTTTCCTGACGCTGCCTAAGACCGACGTGCTCGCCCGCACATGCGCAGTAGAGCTGCTCTGTACTGCGCATTTGCGGCACGTCGGTCAACCTTCATTTATTAGGTTGATAGGAAGTGATGTCTTTAGCCAGCACGTCCGGAAGTCCTGGTAGCAGGGCCTATAAGAGGTAATCCTGGTGGCAGGAAGTAGGATGCTGCACGGTGTAGGATGCTATCTGGGCATGCTGGAAGGTAAGGGTGTTACAGCTCGATGGACCTTGATCTGACCCAGCCTGGCACTTTCTGTGGCTTTTTTTTTGTCTGTTTTAACATTATATATTTATTATGTAAATTGCTGTCATTGGTTCATGCTGTATTATAGCAAATATAATAAATCATAAACCCGTTCTCCACTGTATGCAAGTTTATCTCATGCATATTCATTGTCGATATCCCAAAAAGCCAACTGACTGTGGAGTCACTAGGGCAGGTCTGGGAAGCACTGCATTAATCTCTGTTTTGGGTTCAGTGAAACACCTGCTTTAATCCAGCAGAGAACTTTTTGCCTTCACTTTGAAGGGGAAACTGCTACAAAGGTCATGTGGAGCATATGTTACTACTGAAAGAGACAAAGGCGTCAGGGGAAGTATCAGAACCAGGTCCCATAATGAGCGAAAATCCAGTGAGATCTGCAGTTTTATCGGTTGAACCTGCAAGACCAGGTGGTGGTACATCCTGAGGTCCAAACTAAGATGGCAGGGGTTAATGTGTTAAAAAATGAGGAAGGCACAGCTCCCAGGTGTAACAGTAAAATAGTATAAGGATCTGTAAAATGAAAACGAGGAGAGGAGTGTGCTAAAAATCTAATGTGCAGACGATGAAGTACCTGTTCAGTGACATCCACACCCCCTTGCTGCAAGTGTTTCTAGGCATTTGTGATACTACTGGTGGAGAGAGTCTTTTTAGTAAATTGTCTATAATCCTGAGAGATTTCTGTACCTATTTTTTTTTAACAGAAAAAATACAGGAAATCTACAAAGCCTTTGTTAAAGAATCAGGTATCCAGTTCACTGAACTAGAAGAGCAGGTGTTACAGTTTCATTTAAGTAATCTAGAGTATGCCTGTGGCAGCAGCCTTTATCAGGTAAGCTTCCCTTACACACAAAAGGAACATGTGCTCATTATGTCCACTTTCTTTGGTTTGGTTACATTCAAATGGATTTTCTAACAGTTTAATTTACATTTCATTCCAAAGGGATATTTGTGTCTTTTGCTAGATAGAGCAAAAGCAAGGGGGATCAGTTTCTTTCTCTTTCTCATACATTTGAATATACTTGCATGTGTGTATAGATACAATTTATTTTTTCTGATAGAGCTTTACACATATATATATATTTTTTTTCTGCCTCACAGAATTTTGTTTGTTGAAAAGTGTGAATTGTTTAATACTGGTCATCTAGATATCTCATGGACATTTTATGTCGCTCTTAAATGGATACAAGGGCCCATTGCTCAAGGGAGAGAGAGAGGGTGTGGAGGGGGGGTGTGCTTATGGTTTCTTTATAATGTGTTCAAGCAAGTTGTAAGGGAAAAGCTCATCTATGGCTGCTTTGAATTGTTCTTCACTGGAAGTCAAACTGTGAGGCTCATGGGTCTTACACTGTTTTTTTTCCTATCCATGGTACCTCATTTCATTTTCCTCTCTGGTATATCGTTTACAATTTACGTATAGTATATGGGATGTCCTGGGTTTTGTTCACAGGTGTCTGCTCGTTCTTGGGACCACAATGAGTTTTTTGCTCAGTTTGCGGGAGATCACACCCTTCTAACTGCAGGATATTCTACCATAACTGACAAGCTGGCTGAAGGACTGGACATCCGGATGAAATCTCCAGTGAGTCTCACAACAGATGTTTAACGTGCAGGTTGCATTTTTTTTAATGTTTATTTGGTAAGATAGAATAAATAGTGTGAAGTTGGTGGGGTTTTATCAGTTTTGTCTTATTTTCAAAGGAGTTGACTCTGTTTCTATGGGGAGAAATGTTTTGTTGATGTTTCAGAGGTGTTTTATCAATGGATATGATGCAGAGTCAGACAATTTACAGCACAGCAAAATGAGATAATGAGCAGGGTAGAATGCTAACACCATCACTGGGATTTGATTTGCATCTTACGGTAATGCTCAGCAAAGGTTTAGACTACAAAGGGGCCGATGTGCAGCTGTGGAGTGGCTAGTTAACAGGCCGATACAGTACAGTGCGCTCTAATGGAGCGCGCTGTTAGCCTGCTCTTGGACGCGCGTTTTCCCTTACCCCTTATTCAGTAAAGGGAGGAAAACGCACGTCCAACCCGCAGCACCTAATAGCACCATCAACATGCAAATGCATGTTGATGGCCCTATTAGGTATGCGCGCGGGATATAGAAAGTAAAATGTGCAGCCAAGCCGCACATTTTACTTTCAGAAATTAGCGCTGGGAAACTGCACAGAAAAGCAGTAAAAACTGCTTTTCTGTGCACCCTCCGACTTAATATCATAGCGATATTAAGTCTGAGGTCCCGAAAAGTAAAAAAAGTTAAAAAAAAAAAAAAAAAAAAATTGAATTCGGCCCGCGGCTGTCGGGCCGAAAACCGGATGCTCAATTTTGCCGGCGTCCGGTTTCCGAGCCCGTGGCGGTCAGCGGGCTCGAGAACAGACGCCAGCAAAATTGAGCGTCGGCTGTCAAACCCGCTGACAGCCGCAGCTCCTGTCAAAAAGGAGGTGCTAGGGAAGAGCTAGTGTCCCTAGCGCCTCCTTTTACCTGGATCTACCGCGTCACCTAATTTAAATAGAGAATCACGCACACCGGCGAAGGGCCGGTGCGTGCGCCGGGAGAGTGGGCGTTTGTCCGCTCTCCCGCGGACTTTACTGTATCGGCCCATAAGTTAGCTGGCTATACATATCTGGCTACTTAACCGGGATATTCAGCAACGCAGCATAACTTATGTAGTTAAATCTGGTTGCACCATAGGGCTGTGTAAAGTTAGCCAGCTGAATATACCCAGCTATCTTAAAGTTAATCGGATAAGAGACTGCTGAGGGGGGATATGATAGAGGTCTTTAAGATCATGAGAGGTCTTGAACGAGTAGATGTGACTCGGTTATTTACACTTTCGAATAATAGGACTAGGGGGCATTCCATGAAGTTAGCAAGTAGCACATTTAAGACTAATCGGAGAAAATTCTTTTTCACTCAATGCACAATAAAGCTCTAGAATTTGTTGCCAGAGGATGTGGTTAGTGCAGTTAGTGTAGCTGGGTTCAAAAAAGGTTTGGATAAGTTCTTGGAGGAGAAGTCCATTAATGGCTATTAATCAATTTTACTTAGGGAATAGCCACTGCTATTAATTGCAT
Organism: Rhinatrema bivittatum; assembly: GCF_901001135.1. NCBI lineage: Eukaryota > Metazoa > Chordata > Amphibia > Gymnophiona > Rhinatrematidae > Rhinatrema > Rhinatrema bivittatum. The sequence goes on from NC_042616.1 coordinate 512,632,293, forward strand.
CAGTAGCATGGGTTCTTCTTAGTATTTGGGTAATTGCCAGGTTCTTGTGGCCTGGTTTTGGCCTCTGTTGGAAACAGGATGCTGGGCTTGATGGACCCTTGGTCTGACCCAGCATGGCAATTTCTTATGTTCTTATGTAAGTATATCCGGCTAACTTATGTGGCTAACTCACGTCTCCCAGAAACACCTCCCACCTTCCTCTGGCCCACCCCATATGGCACTGGATATCGCCATTTAGACGGATAACTTTTCAGTTTTCCGTCTAAATGGCTTTTGGATATCAACCTCAGAACATTTCTAAATAGATGAAGAACCTCAGAACAGGTGAATGTACTTTTGGTCAGAGCTATACTGGGCAAGTGAAATAAATAGTGCTCCTGGGCCTAATTCTCTAGGATTGATATTTGAGTATCAATGCTTATTTAATTAATCAAGCCTTTTTTGTTAGTGAATATCAATTAAAAAAAAAAAAAACCAAGCAAGTATGGATTTGTATTCCATGAAGGCATTAGAAATACATGAGAGTGAATTAGATAAGTCTTACGTAATTATATTTTCTAATAATGTAATTATTTTTCAAAGGGGTTTCACATATAAAAATAGTGGATTTTCACAGACTTTTTAGCACACATTTGGGACTGCGAGTACACATTGCTGAGGTTTTTCTCTGGAAGAGGATTTTCCAAAGATTTTTTTCCTTCTATGATGTCCCCTTTATGAGCACTACTTAGATATGTTTTAGTAATTTATACTAGTGCTTGTCTTTTTAAGAGTGATTATAATAATTCATGAGCTACATGGGATTTTTTTATTGCTCATTTATTATCTTTCCTCACACTTGAGCTTTCAAGATATGAGTGAGTAATTTGGATTGGCAAACTACAAATTTTCCTAAAAGAAATTAAAATAAATATGCAAACACTTCAAACCAGGTGAATTTTAGCCTAGTTTGAGTTCAGCAGAAGTTTTGGATTTTTCCCAGAGTCGCTGGGGAAAATCTGAGCAGATTTGCTGAGATTCATTGTGATTTTACCAGTTGGCAGAAATCTTCAATGGATTTGTCTGCTGTGAATTTTTGCAAATTTACTTGAAATCTAATGTGTATTTGATTTGTGAAACTCTAAATCAGATTTTTACAAAAAAACAACAACCCTCATGGAACTAATTTGGCAAACCAGCAAACTTCTTGTGAGCTCATTTGCAAACTCTTATTTTAATTTATTTTTTAAATTTGCATGTCTACACAGAACCTGCCCCAATCTTGCTCACTGCCATTTATGACCAGGACTTCAGAGAATCCAGAACTGAGGCACTATTGGCCTTGCTTCATTGCCACTTGATTGGGCCTCACTTTCTTATTTCTCTGTAACCCAGCCAGCTCATCAGTGATCCTAGGGAAGGGGCATAGACTTTGGGGTCAATGTTACATATGTGCCTTCAATCTCACCTACAAACGTTCCTCTTCTGTGGTGGCTAGGACTCCCTCTCTAACTTTGGGCAGTCAGCCCTGTTGCTGCAGCGCACTCCACCATCCGGAAGCAGGGCCGGTGCAAGGGGATTTGGCGCCCTAGGCGAGCCTTCTCCCTTGCGCACCCCCCCCCCCCCCCCCACGGGTACACCACCACCCCCTGGTCTTGGCATCAACCTCTACCTCATTCTCGATCACGCCAGCCCACTGTGTGGTTTTCTGGGTCACGAGCAGGTGGGGCACTGCTCACGGCCCACCACTCCTCTTTGCTACTGCTTGCAGCCCCATATGGCTCGCACCCAGTGGCACACCAAGGGTCTCCGGTGCCTGGGGGCCAATGCATTTGTGTGCCTCTCCAGCATCCCCCCCTTAATCCTTCTTGTACTAATGCTTAAGGTCACAGAAAATAGTGGTGTCTCTAGACAGAAGAATTGTTGGGGGGGGGGGGGGAGCCAAAATGACATTTCTTCATCACACCCACTGCTATAGCATGGATCCTGCTTTAAAATTGGTTATAAAAAAAAAAGTGTTAATAAAAAAGTCCAAAGGGTCTTCTGTGTAATTTTAAAAAGCTGGCCAATTTCACACTATAAAATTATTTGATAGCCTCATTCAACTAATTCTATATGGCTATGAGAGTGAAGTCTGGAATATATAGGAAGGGACAGAATGTCAATATAAATCCTGCACCTCCAATTCTGTAACTCTGTGCATCCACTGAAATTCCCCCAAACAATGGAGCTTGGATGTTTCCCTTACAGCTCATCATACTAAAAGATATTTTCAAATTCTGGTGTCACCTCACAGTAACAGCAGCACAAACACCTTCCATCGCCAGGCACATTGTGAACTAACACACAACCCCGCAAAAAAGACATTCAAAATCTGTACTACAATCCCATCGTAACATAACAGTAATAACACCAAGAACTCAAACAACAATAACCCTACTTGTGAAAAAGCAAGGGTAAATATTACACTGGGTCCTAGAATACCAATACACCACCTACTGAGGAAACAAAACAAACCAGATTGCTATAGATCCCTATACAGACACTATATGCTAGCAGAATCTCTCATCATGGTCACACACAGAGAGCAGAGACAGACACTCACCAAATACAGAATAAAGCCAGATAAAGTATAAATAGAAATGTGCAGACAAAAACTGAACTGTAAAATGCATCACGCCAGACTCTATACAGTGTAACAATGGAAAACCAAAAATTTCACCATTCCTCGTGAAACAAATCAATAAAATCAAGATATATAAATCATTAATCATAATTATAAAATCATACAAATAAAATAATTTCAAAACAGCTGATGAATAAAATATCCAATAATTAAAGACTCATGCAAATTTTGAAAGCTTTACCAAACAAAATATTTCAAACAGCAGACACATCACATACTATCCAATAATTAAAATGGTAGTCAATCAAGAAAAATGAACTTAAAAAGCCACCTTTTTTTTTTTTTAATTCTTTATTTATCAATTTTTTAATAAATCACATAAATGATTTACAGAACACAAATATATCATGGTTTGAGAATAAACAAACAACCTTACTTTCCAAAATTAAAACACAAATGTAATTCATTATACTCTAAACCATATCCTATTCAATACAACCTTGAGAGATGTGATGGTTATCAGAATTTAAGGGAGATTTTTAGGTTAAATATTCCATTAATCAAACAGGGCTTAATACAGAACCTGGATATATTTCACATATTAGACACTAAACCAAAGAATCAGATATTGCAACCAGTTGATCAAATGTTCCAAGGAGATTTAACTAACTTTCTTGAGGATTCCACTGCTCAAAAGCCACCTTTACTTACCCTTTCCAGCAGTCTTCCTACTCCTTTCCCTTGCAGGCCACCAGAAGCATCAGTAGCTGCTGAAGCTGTCCTCACAGTCCTCTTCCTTAGGGACCACAACCAGTCTCTTCCCTCACTCTCTCACTCTCTCTCTGTCAATCACACAATGCTCTCGCTCTCTCTTACTTACACACAGGTTTTCAATCACACACACACATGCTCTCTCTATTTCACTTACACACAAGCTCTCAAATCACATACACGTTCTATCTCACTTACAAACAGGCTCAATCACACACATGCCCTCTCTCATAGCCACAAGCCAGCCAAAAACATGCTCCATCTCTCTCTCACACACACATTGACACACACAAGCACCCTCCCTGACTCACATATACACCACACACATACAGAAGTACCCTCCCTGTCTCACATATACACCACAAACATACAGAAGCACCCTCCCTGTCTCACATATACACCACAAACATACAGAAGCACCCTCCCTGTCTCACATACACATTACACTCTCAAAGAAGCACTTTGCTTTCAGACTTGCAGCAATTTTCACTTTTACTAAAAGTGAAAGTGATGCTCCCAACCATTAAATAAGCAAACCATATTCCTATCAGAAGGCAAAATGACACCCTTCCTTCAGGTTCTGTCCTCCCAAGGGACAGCCACCCACACCGTACAGCTCTTGTTTTACGCTTTCAAGCAATAAAGCAAGTGTCTTTCTTCAAACTATGAGTCGTATGATTATTCATGTGGGAAATATGGAACAGAAAGACATCCTTAGTCAGCTTCCCTTTTAAATGGGAAGATTCCAGTCTTAGTCATTTAAAAATATACATTTTCTAAAGGCTTAAAAAAAAAAAAAAAAGGCAAAACCGTTTCAGACTGGAACTATTCTAGTCTTCATGCTTAAATTATGCTTTTAAAAAAAACCCCCCACCTGGCATCAGTATCTTAAATTTGTGATTTTGCTGTGATGAACATTTTAAATACTTTATTTATTTTATTTATTTATTTATTTATTTTGCTTTAGTATTTGTCTCTACCCACTTTGTTAAATTTTATTTTCCAGAAGAGGGATGCTTAAAATTCAGTAATTTCATCTTTCATCCAACTTTTCAAAAGTTGCGCTACCAGCACAAAAGTTGAGGTATATGTATTATCACATTTAATTTTTTTAAACTGGCAGATTCCTTTCTCACACACACACACACACATACACGCACCATTCCTTTCTCACATACACACACCCAGAAAGAAGATCGGCGCAGCAGGTCTAGCTGATCACGTGGCCGAAGAAAGGAAGATCGGCACAGCTGGAAACCAGATGCCAAGTCTTAGGGGGCGCTGCGGCAGGCAGCCAGCCCCCAACTTGCCCTGCCTCCTCCCCAGTGCCACCCTCCTGACGCCCCCACCCTGGTGGTCCAGCGGAGGGCCCAGAAGCGATCTGCCTCTCCCGGGGCCTCGGTTGCCACTAAGCAAAATGGCGCAGGTGACCTTTAGTCCCTACCATGTGACAGGGGCCAGCTTTTGCTTAGTGGCAACGGAGGCCTCGGGAGAGGCAGATCGCTCCCGGGCTCTCCGCTGGACCACCGGGGGGGCGTCAGTAGGGTGGCACTGCGGGGGGGGGGGAGGCAGGGCGAGTCGGGGGCTGGCAGAATTTTGAAAGGGCACTTTTTGCCCTTTCAAAATTCTGCTGCCTGTCGCGGCGCCCCCTAAGTCTCTGCGCCCTAAGCACAGGCCTAGCTTGCCTAGTGGTTCCTCCGGCCCTGTCCGGAAGGCAAATTCCAGTACAGAGCAGAGTAGAGGAAAATGTTAATCTTTATCAGCAGCTGACAAAGTGAAAATATTTGAAGCATGACAATTTAATGTTTTGACAAAATGTAATATAACCTGTATTTAAAGCAAATTGATTAAAAAGCAAATGTATGTGTCTAAAGTGAAATTTTTGTATTATACAAACTATATTTTACTCTTAAAATTTGAAATTTAAATGTAAATCAAATCTTCATATTCAAAATGCTAACAATATACTTCACATTACTCCTCTCTTTTTTTTTTTTTTGCAAACCATTTTTATTGGATTTTCAAATGAATAAACAAACATTACAAATATCTCAACATCAGTTGCAGTTACGATACATTACATAGTTGTGGGTGCGACAGAAAACAATCACCTCCTAGGTGACAGTACAAAAATAAATTACGTAGGACCAAGCAATTAGAAAAGAAACTTTGAATCCAGCATGCTTGCCCCCATCAACTGGAAAAAAGATTTTTTTTTTAAATAAGTGTTTCTCCCACACACACACACGCCCCAAACCCTCCTGCCCCTGTTCTGGGATCCAAGATACGAGCTAAGGGGGGACCATAACAAAGGATGAGATATTCAAAAGGGCAAAAAGAAATCCAGCACAGCTGACACAGGAGAAACAGTCCAATTGGAACAATGTTCATCAAGTAACAGGAAGTATACATTGGGATTACAGGATGTTCAACATATTCCTCGTTGTAGGGAAAAGATAATCTTGAAAGCCTGACCAGATACGTGACATACCTTCGAATCTCTTCAAGAAACACATCTCTCTGATGTAGAGAGTGGGTGGGCAGTTGTGTATATTCTGAGGCAAGAGGGGAAAAAAGGGGATGTTGCTATTATAATTAATAAATCCACTAATTTCCATATTATCAAAAATATCTGATACCCAGAGGGCAGATTTATTATTCTCATCGGAGTTTGGAATAGTAGAGAGGCCACTATCTGTAACATTTATGCACCAAATAATTATTCTCATGGCTTTTTCATTAAAGTCCTGAATATGTTGTTATCAAATCTGCAGGGAATAGAGGCGTGGGATCTCTTCAGATGTTGCAGTACCTTCTTCCTTTTAATGGAGGAGCCTAACCCATCAACATTCCAAGAAATCAGCTTATTCATGTCTCTCCCAGAATGTGAAGTCCCCAAAGCCTAAACAAAACTCAGTAGAACAGTGAGAGGCCCCCAGCCTAGCCTCCCACAGAAGTCTCTCATAAGAAAAACCCAGAGGAAATAGGAACATAAAGACCCCTTCATTGATAATCACCCAGCAACAACCATCCCCAATACACATGAAAAGAGCAATAAAATAATTGGTTGGAAAAAGTAACCACCACATATCTTTCCCAAAGAAATCTAATCTCTTCAGAAATGGCAGCAGAGCAATGAAACGTGTTGTCTGTCACCGTAATACTTGAGGTCTACTTTTGGGCCTCTGGTTGAACAAATATAACTATGAAATTTATGATAGTAGGGTTTGTCTTTGAACCATAACCTGGTCTTCCTTTAGCCTCAGTTTATGCTGTTTAATGAGAATGACAACCAGGTTTTATAAATATATACCGGTATATAGTAGCTGCATTCTTGAGACATGGCCTAGAGTCAAAGAGTATTAGCTTCATTGATTGTTGGGTGACTCTGTGTGTCTTGATTTTAAGGGGATGCCCTGGAGGTAGATTGGAAGGAACTCGTTTGAAAGGAGGGCTTTTATTTTTACTTGAGATCTTCTGAAGATAATACACACTGAAATATGGAACTGAATGTGTTTTAACTGGTTATACTACATTTAATAGTTGTTTGAGGCATCTTCTTTCTTAAGGGATATTCTGAAGACTTTCTTTGTAATATGGGGGCAGGCACAGTAATAAGTTTGTGTACAGAAATTACATTTTTAGCAATTAGAAGTCAGAACAAAGTCTATGTGATGCTGAAGATGTGGGAGAATTTGGTTTTTGTAGTTCACCATGTTTCAGAATACTGAATGAGCTCAGAACACATTTATTTATTTAACAGTATTTATTAATCGATTTATAGATAAAAAATTGCCATTGTCTCTTTGCTTTGTGCCCATGCAATTAGCATACATGAGAAGATGTCGTTCATTAAAATTTCTTGGTGCTCTTTCTCATTATCTCCTCAGTTGGGCAGTATTGAATTTACTTTTACAGTTTTATATTTTAGAAGTGTATCCTAGATTTTTGATGTATTGTATGGACTATTATTATATATTTGATTAATGTATTACCTTTTTAACCAATTTGTGTCAAATGTTTGTTTGAGGAAAGCGGTATATAAGTGCAATAGAACATCTCTTTTTAACTGTAGAATCTAAGATATTTTGTTATAATGAATTATACTATCAATGCTGTGAATTAAGGTGTATACTGTTAAGACAATTTAAATGACTTCCATCTTATCTTTTTAACACATTGACATGATTGGCAGCCAAAGTGCCCTTTTCAGTAGCATTGTCCCTTCCTCAGTGTGCCTTAGAATTTATCGGAGATTGTCACAGTTCGATATTTTAAATGATTTTCTGTTCCATTATTCAGGTCCAAAATATTGATTACGCTGGAGAAGTTGTTCGGGTCACTACTGCAGATGGAACTGTGTGGACTGCACGCAAGGTAAACTGGCAAGGGAACAATCAATTTCAAACTAGTAGGGACTTTTTGTCCAGCCAGTTGAAAATACGCACTGTCTTGACAAGAAATTATATATCTAAGCAAATAGCGAACTGGCTTACCTTGAGGGTCTTGTGTTTATTGCTGGGAGCATCTGTTTTGCAACAAAATTACTCTCTGGAAGTCGAATAAGAACGTTCTCCACCCACTCACTGAAGATTCTGCAATACTTCAGGCAATAGAAAAGAAATCTGCCTAAAAATTAATCCTTCAACAGATTCTTTTTTGGAAAGTCTGAAGAAAGCCCAACTCATGAAGACTTTCAGTCAAGCTTGTGCCATAGGATAGATTTTTTTTCCCCCCCCCAAAGATTTGCCTTTTTCTGTATGCCCATGAACAGGTATCTTCATTTTCAGTTTTTATTTTTCCTAGGAATTTATCAGTGTTTATTAGAACAAAAACAAAAAATTTTAAACCCAGAAAAATGGAAAATAACTTTTCCCATCAATTCCTCCAATGTTTTTGCTGTAATAAACACGGACAGATTACCAGGCAAAATAAAATAAAAACTGAAAACGAAGGCCCCTACCCATGAAGCATCTCTTTTGCACTGGCAGCATCAGAGCAGTGTGACCAGTGTGTCTTCATTTCCTCCTGTGGTGTGAAACAGGCCAGCATAATTGCTCTGCTGCAGCAGCACAAAATGGATGCTCCCAGTAGCAGCAGAGAGCCCCTTGAGGAAAATTAATGCAGGACCCACTTGGTTTTCTCTTGTATTATTTTAGCCATGGTTTTACTTTGGCTTGTTTGAACATTGGTGCACAGATCGTGAGACTGAGTGTTCTCCATAAAACCTGGAAAATATTCAATTTCAGAAATACCTTACAATAATTAAGGTCAGTAGAAACTTTTTTTGGTGATGAGTTTGCAATCAATGTGAAAGTTGCCTCGTGACATGAATCACCAACAAAAGTTTTTTTGGGTTTTTTTTGGATCACTGGCATGGCATGTAAAATATTTTATGCCGGCAACTTTTTTTGTTTGAGTCTCCTAGCTAAATCTCCAAACCTGCTACTATTAGCATGCTGAGTTTTCATTTGTATCTTCTTGGGGATTTTTCCTTTTTTTTTTTTTCTAAACTCCGTTCTCATGTCAACTTCTCCTACCCAACCATCGCCATCACCTTTGGAGCCCATTGCACAGTAGTCCTCTGGCTAAGAGGCAGAGGTCATAGTCCTCTATGGAACCCAATACAAGTGCACTTTTGAGCCAGCTTGTTGGGTCTCTCTCTGAGCGATGGCTGGGAATCTCTCCCCTCACAGGTGCATTGAATGCAGTATCTGCTGGCTTGAAGAGCAGGAATCGGACCTCTAGTTCCCTGTACGAACCGGATCCACCCAGACTCCTGGGTTTATTGATCCTTGCCAGCAGGCGGAGACAGAGAAAGTAAAACTGACACTGCTTTATATACCCTGATGCCACCTGCAGTTCCTCAGTATTTCTCTGTTTCCAGCAGTGGGTGACTGATGCTTAAACCTGCAGTTTTGGTCCAGTATTTTTTTTGTCTTTTTTTTTATTGGTGTTTTTTTCTTTGGATTCTAATTTGAGCCTTCCTCCCAGGGGTCAGGGTTGCTCGTGAGGGACCCCTACCCTGTTTGGTTGAGGCGGGGGGGCTGGGGGTCGGTGACCCTTTTGTACGCCCCAAGTCACCGTGAGGTGCACATCCGGTGGTCCGGATCCCTCCCTGTCACGTGTGAGCTCCCTAAATTTGTGTTCCTCACGTTCCCCCTGTTTTAATTATTTTGCTGAATTGTATTACCACTAAGCCGGCTCTTGTATTTATATTTTATTTGCATCAGGATTTTACTAAGATGAAGCATTCATGTTGCAGTAGGTGGGCTTTGCTCATATATGTCTAGTTTTTATTAATGTTGGTCAAAGGTGCACTGATATGCAACAGAGTTCAAAGTAATTATTTAAAGTTAGTGAAGGAGACAAAAATTAGCTCTGTTCTCTCTAACAATGGGACAATACCAGTGGATACGTTTTTGTTTTTTTTCTTCCCAAAGTTGCTCTCTATGGCTCTTATCCTTTAGCAGTACAGAATAAAACTTCAGCAGACACGTATAGTGAAGAAAAATAAAGCAAGAGCAAAAAGTTCACCATGGCAAGTGTGTTTGTGTTCTTAAAGATAACATGATTCTGGTACTATTCTATTCTATTTGGCTTTTAATCTGCTTCTTTCATGAAGACTTAAAGCAGCTTATATGACTTTACTTTTAGGAGCGGCATTCTAAAAGTACCCTCCCTAGGGGGAATTTTCAACTGGTCCTCACAATTGCAAACTACACAGGCACTTTATTTACCACAAAAGGGGAGAGTACCAGGATGCTTTCTCTTTGTATATTTGCATAAAGTACATATGTTACATTGCTTACCTACTTTTCTCCTGCTTTTTCGTGTGGGCGACCAGGAAAGGGGGAAATAGCACATGTACTTGTTAAAATGTCATGTGTGTGCACCAATTTCCTTCCCTTTCCTAAATATGCCTAAAGGAAGGCTTCCCTTTAATACTAAAAGTGTGTACTTGCTACTTGCTCTGAGGCAAGCTATTTTCAAATTGGTCAGTTTTATTTGAGTGAATTGGTATTTACCTGCGTACATGACTTTGAAAATTGCCCTCCATACATTTGGCAATGTGTTTTGCTGCTTCAGGAGGCATTAGCTAGGCTTTTCTAAGCCATTTTGGACGCATGATGCTATATTCTCCAATGTACTATTTTTTTCTTATTTTTTAGGCCAGCACAATTAAAGTTATGGCTGGTATTTTTACATTTCTTTGAGATACTTGGTGGACTTGTGAAAGAAGCTGTATGTGCCAGCTGGCTTTTTGTGAATTGATATTAGCTACAATTTGTGAAGTGCTTGCTAAGGGAAGCATTTAGGAGATAAGTGAGAGAATAACTGGAGGACAGAAGTCTGTGATTTCTGACCATAAACACTGGCTTAGAGCTATATAATCACAAGCCAGAGCATGAACTGATTTGATCCTTTTAAATACCTAAGAGAGCACATCTAAAAGTTTACTTTTGGCGCACCAAAGATCTGGATCATGCTTTCGTTATTCCTCTGCTTGAGGCCCAGCTACCTCACCCTCAGGAAAAAGCTGAAGAATAGCTTTTTAACCAAGCATTCCAAACAGAGACTTCCTGTCCAAAAGACTAGTTACCACAGAAGTATTCCTGTTTCAACAACAACAACAAAATAACATTAACTGTGAATCTGTCTTTAAATATATAGTTGCTCAACCAATATTGTCTTTTGATCTAATGTTATTAAAACCTACTTTACATTTATTGTAATCTGTTCTGAGACAATTCATGGTTAAAAGCAGAATATTAAATGTCAATAAATAAATGTTTGTTTTTTGTTGGAGCTGTTATCTTTTAGAAAGGCCTTTGAAAATATTTTTATTTAAACCAGGTTAAGGGAAATTTTGTGGTAATGTTCTCCTTGTTAATACATTTTGTTTTACAAAAATTGTTAGATATTTTATTTATTTATTTAGACATTTTATATACTGTCATTCCATGTGATGATCACAATGGTTTACAAAAATAACATTCAAGGCTATAAATGAGCAAATAATGATGGGTTACAGAGGTAGTATTCATAAACAGGCCTTAACATCTATCAAATGAAATGTTCTAATACATTAAAACTAAAGATCTAGGATATAAGACATGAAATACAGAAAATAAAATACATTTCACATATTAGTCAATGTTGTATTTAGCTTCTTACAATCTCTCGTTACAGTTGTTTCTCATGCATCAATTAGTATTTCTTGGCTTTCTTGTTATTATAGATCTCTATATTCTGATGTTTTTAGGTTAGGTTTTATTCATTTTTGAATAGCCATGTTTTAAGCTTACATTTAAATCCTTCTATCTGGAATCAAATGTAACATCTCAGGTAGGGAATTCCAAAGTTTTGGACCCGCTATGGAAAACATACGATTTCTTACATGCATCAGGTGTGTGCACCATATTGTGGGGACAGAAGTAGACCTTTATTTTGAGATTGAGATTGATAGGGGTAGGAGGTGTCTTGATTGCAGTGCGCAGCAAGTGTGGGCTCCTTCTGCTGCAATTGTGACAGAGCAATTGGTTCAGGAACCGACAAGAGAGGGAGCAATTTTAGATCTAATTCTCAGTGGAGCACAGGATTTGGTGAGAGAGGTAACGGTGGTGGGGCCGCTTGACAATAGTGATCATAATATGATCAAATTTGAATTAATGACTGGAAGGGGGGCAGTAAGCAAATCCACGGCTCTTGTGCTAAACTTTCAGAAGGGAAACTTTGATAAAATGAGAAAAATTGTTAGAAAAAAACTGAAAGCAGCTATAAAGGTAAAAAGTGTACAAGAGGCGTGGTCATTGTTAAAAAAAAAAAAAAAAAAAAAAAAAAAACAACAAAAAAAAACCAAACCATCCTAGAAGCACAGTCCAGATGTATTCCACACATTAAAAAAGGTGGAAAGAAGGCAAAACGATTACTGGCATGGTTAAAATGGGAGGTGAAAGAAGCTATTTTAGCCAAAAAATCTTCATTCAAAAATTGGAAGAAGGATCCAACAGAAGAAAATAGGATAATGCATAAGCGTTGGCAAGTTAAATATGAGACATTGATAAGACAGGCTAAGAGAGAATTTGAAAAGAAGTTGGCCATAGAGGCAAAAACTCACAGTAAAAACTTTTTTTAAATATATCCGAAGCAGAAAGCCTGTGAGGGAGTCAGTTGGACCGTTAGATGATCGAGGGGTTAAAGGGGCACTTAGAGAAGATAAGGCCATCGCGGAAAGATTAAATGATTTCTTTGCTTCGGTGTTTACTGAAGAGGATGTTGGGGAGGTACCCGTAATGGAGAAGATTTTCATGGGTAATGATTCAGATGGACTGAATCAAATCACGGTGAACCTAGATGTGTTAGGCCTGATTGACAAACTGAAGAGTAGTAAATCACCTGGACCGGATGGTATACACCCCAGCTTTCTGAGGGAACTAAAATATGACATTTCAGACCTATTAGTAAAAAATTGTAACCTATCATTAAAATCATCCATTGTACCTGAAGACTGGGAGGATAGCTAATATAACCCCAATATTTAAAAAGGGCTCCAGGGGCGATCCTGGAAACTACAGACCGGTTAGCCTGACTTCAGTGCCAGGAAAAATAGTGGAAAGTATTCTAAACATCAAAATCACAGAACATATAGAAAGACGTGGTTTAATGGAACAAAGTCAGCATGGCTTTACCCAAGGCAAGTCTTGCCTCACAAATCTTCACTTTTTTGAAGGAGTTAATAAACATGTGGATAAAGGTGAACCGGTAGATGTAATGTATTGGATTTTCAGAAGGCATTTGACAATGTTCCTAATGAGAGGCTTCTAGGAAAAGTAAAAAGTCATGGGATAGGTAGTTATGTCCTTTCGTGGATTACAAACTGGCTAAAAGACAGGAAGTAGCGAGTAGGATTAAGTGGACAATTTTCTCAGTGGAAGAGAATGGACAGTGGAGTGCCTCAGGGATCTGTATTGGGAACTTAGTTTTCAATATATTTATAAATGATCTGGAAAGAAATACGATGAGTGAGGTAATCAAATTTGCAGATGATAGAAAATTGTTCAGAGTAGTTAAATCACAAGCAGATTGTGATAAATTGCAGGAAGACCTTGTGAGACTGGAAAATTGGGCATCGACATGGCAGATGAAATTTAATGTGGATAAGTGCAAGTTGATGCATATAAGGAAAAATAATCCAGGCTATAGTTACACAATGTTAGTTTCCATATTAGGTGCTCCCACCCAGGAAAGAGATCTAGGCGTCATAGTGGATAACACATTGAAATTTTCGGTTCAGTGTGCTGCGGCAGTCAAAAAAGCAAACAGAATGTTGGGAATTATTAGAAAGGGAATGGTGAATAAAACAGAAAATGTCATAATGCCTCTGTATCGCTCCATGATGAGACCACACCTTGAATACTGTGTACAGTTCTGGTCGCCGCATCTCAAAAAAGATATAATTGCGATGGAGAAGGTACAGAGAAGGGTGACCAAAATGATAAGGGGAATGGAACAGCTTCCCTATGAGAAAAGACTAAAGAGGATAGGACTTTTCAGCTTGGAGAAGAGACGGCTGAGGGGGGGATATGATAGAGGTGTTTAAAATCATGAGAGGTCTAGAATGGGCAAATGTGAATCTGTTTTTTACTCTTTCAGATAATAGAAAGACTAGGGGGCACTCCATGAAGTTGGCATGTGGCACATTTAAAACTAATCGGAGAAAGTTGTTTTTCACGCAATTAAAATTAAACTCTGGAATTTGTTGCCAGAGGATGTGGTTAGTGCAGTTAGTATAGCTGTGTTTAAAAAAGGATTGGATAAGTTCTTGGAAGAGAAGTCCATTACCTGCTATTAATTAAGTTGAGAGCCACTGCTATTACTAGCAACGGTAACATGGAATAGACTTAGTTTTTGGGTATTTGCCAGGTTCTTATGGCCTGGATTGGCCACTGTTGGAAGCAGGATGCTGGGCTTGATGGACCCTTGGTCTGACCCATTATGACATGTTCTTATGTTCTTAACAATGCCCCCTTGGCAGAGGGCAGCGGGGTGGACCCAGTGGGTCCTCTTTCCTCAAGTAGCCCGAAATTGCCTCTAGCGGAATTGAAGATCGCTGCTGGTAAGGCTCCTGCCCCCTGCCAGCTGCCTCAGAGGAGGAAATTATGGATAGGCAGGGGGTGGCATTCTCTACAGAGTTTGTGTTATTGATGCACAAAGCCTGCAGGGAGATGAAGGGGGAAGCCTATGGGCTCAGGTGGCCCCAAAGGGAAATCTCCTGAAACGATTCTCCTCTGCAGGGAAGAAGCGGAAGCTGGAAGCCAGAGAGGTGGGAAGGCCCAGGCCCTCACAGGAGCCAGTTTCAGATGAGCTAGAAGGCTTCTCACAGGGAGAGTCCCTGGAGGAGATCAAAGAAGAAGAGGATCTGGGGGCAGAACAAGATAACTTGGCAGTCTAGTTATTTACGGTGGATGAATTAGGAGCCCTCATCTCCAAGGTCTTTCAAGTTCTCAGGCTCCCGAATGAACAGGCTAGAAGATCCTAGGCCGAAGGCCAACCCTATTCGCACAGGAATTAAGCCAGCAAGGGCTTTTCCCATAAATGCCACAATCCAGGGCATGATTGCAGTGGAGTGGACCACTCCAAACCTAAGACTATGGAGTAGGAATAATATAGAGTACGTGATGGACCAGGCAGGGAGAGAGAATCTATTTGCCCACCCTAGAGTAGACGCAGTTGTGGTGGTGGTGGTCTCCAGAAAGACCACCATCCCAATCAAGTGAGGTTTAGCCCTCATGGACCTGCATGAGAGGATTGAAATGCTGCTCAGAAAGGAATTTGATTTAACTAGTCTGGTGCTGCATACAGCAATCTGTGGGGGTATGTAGCAAGGGCTTTGCTCTGCACTCCCCGACCGGCAGGTCAAATAGAAGGGTCCAATAACTAGGAAATGGCGCAAGCAGAGTCTGTGGCAGCCTTATGTGGCTGATGCCCTCTTTGATCTCATTAGGATCACGGCCAAGCAGGCTGCCACAAGCATAATGGCCAGGGTGCCTGCTATTGCTAAAGAACTGGGCAGCAGACTCTGTTTCAAAGGCCAAGCTGAGTAATCTTCCCTTCAAAGGGAAATTGTTCTTCGGAACGGACACAGAAACACTCATAAAGAGCCTAGAATCCAAACCTCTGAGACTCCCAGAAGACAGAAACAGGAGACTGCAGAGAGGTGACATTGGCAGGTAGTGGCCCAGGGAGGCTGGACAGCCCAGATGGTCATGGTTCCAGTCCAGTAGGGAGGACAGGTCATGTGGGCAACCTTTCGGAGAGCTAGGCATGGCTCCAGAGATGCTGGCAACAGAAGTCAGCTCTCCAATAAGGGAACACAATGACGGTACGAGGGTCTACTCTGTGCTCCTACAGATTGGAGGCAGACTGAGAGGGTTTTAGCATAAGTTGACCTCGATAACAAAGGACCGGGGGTACTCAAGATTATAGGAGGTGTTTGTTACCTGGAGCTAAAGGGTATCATAAAGGAGCAGTTCATCCGGGCACCATACAGCAAGGCAAAAAGATAGGCAGTCCAAGACTCTGTGGCCAGGATGCTAGACCTCAAGGCAATTATCCCAGTCCCCAGACAGGAGAGAGGAAGAGGCACTTACTCTATATTCTTCACAGTACCAAAAAAGGACGGGTTACACTGCCCAGTGCTGAACCTCAAGAAAGCAAACTATGCACTGAAAGTACTGCATTTCAGGATGGAATTGTTGGGGATGGTCAAAGCAGCATAAGAAAGGGCGAGTTTCTCTCCTCTCTGGACCTGATGGAAGCTTATCTACACATGCCTATGTGAAAAAGCTTCCAAATGTTTTTATATTTTGCAGTCCTGGGCCAGCACTACCAGTTTCAGGTCCTGCCCTTTGGGCTGGTGATGGCACCAAGAGCTTTCACGAAGGTCCTAGTGGTGGTAACAGCCTCTTGACGCAAAGAAAGAATCTGGGTCCATCCTTATCTGGATGACTGGCTGATAAGAGCAGACACAAGGCAGGAAGGGGTCTTGGCAACAGAAAGAGTCATATAACAGCTGGAAAGCTTGGTATTGATAGTAAACAAACTCAAAAGCCATCTATGCCCATCCCAGATACTCAAGTACATCCCAGGATACTGAGCTTCCTCAGTATCCTGGGATGTACCTTATCCTGCCCCATGGCCTTATCCAGTTTCAGTTTTCCTAGCTCTTCCCATACATTCTCTTCTATAATTGGAGTTTTGTCTACTCTTCTCCCATCCACAGTCTTGTTAACTAGCGATGGACCTTCTCCTGAAGTATTTGTTTAATATTTCAGCCATTTCTTCGTCTCTCTCCTCTCACTGATCATTGTCACTTTTCATTTTCACTATACCACTTGGGATCTTTCTCCTTTCTCTGTATCTGAAAAATGTTTTGTCACGTCACTTTACTTCTTTGGCAATCCTTTTTTCCGCCTGAATTTTTGCTTTCTTGATTTCTTTGTCTCCCTCAGTTTCACCAGATATTCTTTCCTGGTTCCTCTTTTTAGGATCCTTTTTATTTCTTGAACTCTGTTCTTTTGCTTTTATTTTATCAGCCACCTCCTTTGAGAACCAGATTGGTTTTTTTTTATTTCTCTTGCTTTTATTTACTTTTCTAATGTATAGATTTGCTGCCTTTGTAATTGCTCCTTTTAGTTTGGTCCTCTGTTGTTCCACCTCTCTCATTTTCTCCCAGTCCTCTAGTTCTACCTCCAGGTACATCCCCATTTCGACAAAGTCCGTATTTTTGAAATTCAAAACTCGGATCTTTGTGTGACTTCTCATTATCCTATTTGTGATATCAAACATATCATTTAATGCTCACTGGTTCTGAGGTGGGCATCCACCCGGACATTAGAGACATTATCCCCGTTAGTGAGCAGTAGGTCAAGTATAACTCCCTCCCTCATGGATTCATTTGTTTGAACAGAGCTCCTTGCAGCGCATCCACTATCTCTCTACTTCTGGTAGTTTTTGCAGAAGGAATCCTCCAGTCTACTTCAGACAGATTAAAATCTCCAACGATCAACACTTCTTTCCCACCTTTTGGATGTCTTCGACCAGATCTCTGTTCAGTTCTTCCGTTTGAGTCGGAGGCCTGTAAACCACTCCAGTAAAAATGGATATACCACCATCTTTTTTTTTAGGATGGCCCATAATGCTTCTTCTCTACCCCACCTTCCTTACAGTTCAGTTGTTTGGATATTGTTTTTGACTTAAAGAGCTACTCCTCCCCCTTTTCTGTCCTCTCTGTCCTTTCTTAACAAGTTATAGCCCGGTATGTCCATATCCCAATCATGAGAATCTATGAACCACGTCTCCGTAACAGCAACAATATCCAAGTCCGCCTTTACCATTAGGGCCTGCAAGTCTGGGATTTTATTGCCCAAGCTATGAGCATTTGTAGTTATAGCTTTCCAATGTGTTTCCCTTGAGTTGTTGCACTTCCTAGAGACCGTTTCTGCTTTTTTTGAGCTGATTGATTTTGGTTTTTTCTCCTCCCACTTCCTGTATTGCTTGGAGATGACATGTTAATTTTGTTGGCCATCTCCTGCCAGCCCCATTCTTTAGTTTAAATGTCTGGTAATATGTGATCTGAATTTCTCACTTAGCATCCTCCTTCCTGCTACAGACTAATGTAGGCCATCCTTACCATATAGCCTTTTACTGCTCCACACACGACCCCAGCCTCCAATGCAGGAGAAGCACTTTCTTGGTGGCACCTGCCTGTATGGAAAGCACAAAAAGTAGTGATTACTGGCACTTTCTACTGCTTCCTTTTCTAAACTTTTCCTCTCTTCTTCCTACTCTTTTCCCCCCCACTGCCACCACCATCATCTCACCTTTCCTTCCCTTTTGCTTTCCATACCTAACTTGAATCTATTTGTGCTCCTCTTCCTCCCTGCTTGGTGCCAAGCCACATCTTTTTCCCCCCTACCCCATTCGCCTTTTCTTTCATGTCAACAGTTCTCACTGTCCCCTTCCCCTGTGAGCTCCATCTTTGTCCCTTCTTTCGCTTGTGCTTTTTCTCTTTATCCCTCTTCCCTTGCTCTCTCTTATCCCCCTTTCCTTGCTGTCTTTGTTTTCCTTGCGCCATTTATGACATTGTATTGTGCAGTAGGGGATGGGCATGATGCACTTGCTGCTCCTACCTCCAGCTGTTGCTTGCCCGATTGGTTGTCGGAGAAAGTGCACATCAGTAAGTTATGAGTTGAAGCAGGAGCAGTAATGTCTGACAGCCGTACTGGCACTGGATGTTGGAGTGCCAGCACAGTACCAGGAAGTCCCCTAGCTGGCTAAAAATTTCCCATTGCCAATGGTGAGCTGGCAACCAGGAAGTTTGCACCTAGTTCATTGTGGAGCCAGGAGTTTTCTGGCCAGAAGGGAGAGGCATAAATTATAGACTTGGTATAGCACTTTCTTGTTGACTGCTTCTAGACATTATGGACACAGTCCCCAGAAAAAGTGTCTATATTTATTTATTTAATAGCGTTTTTATACTGACATTAGAGGGTACATCATATCGGTTTACATCTGAACAAAAAGGTGGAAAATACAAAAACCAGGGAGGGGGGAAAGTGGAACAACAAGAGCAATAAGTTGCAACAAAGGTGCTGCAGCTAGAAGGAAGCTCTATAATGTCTTCGAAGAAAGAAATGCACATGTGAAATGGCAATCTTTGATCAGTAGTGGTCACAATTTTCCTTTTAAATGGTTATAGAAGTCTGTTAGGCAGTTCCCTTTGCAATTCTCTTGACTAGCCATGTTTTGAATAATGTCTATAACACATTATCTCGCACTCTGGGTATGGTTAGTTTTTATTGATTATTGACCCCTTAAATGACCTTGTATGCAGCAGGGATCAATCTAATCGGCTCTGTGTGAAATAAATTGTGACTTTATTATGAACATGACTGATACCATGCATTCAGGAGAATTGCAAGGGAGCAATTTAAAGTTCTTTCAAAAAATGTATTTTTGACTTTGCAGTTTCCTCTTGCACTTTTGTATTTCCAACTCCTTCAAAACTCAGGCTATTATGTAGCACCAAGGGACCTTTATTTGCAATTATCCATGGATTTTTCCCTCTATTTTATATGCCCCCGACATACGTAGTCTAATCATTATAGAGCTGGGCCTTAGCCGGGTGTCCTGTACTAGGGCGTCTTCTGGAATCTGCAGTTATGGGCCCTGAATCTGGCGACTAGATGTCGCTCTCTTTTTTTTTTAACTCTTTATTTATCATTTTAAAACAGTTAAGTTAATACAACTTGACAAGAAATGGTATACAGAGATCAAATTATATAAGAAATTATCATAATAGGAAATATAAGATCTCTATAATTCACTGTCAGACCACAAAGAAAGGGGAATTCCGATAGCAATTACGAGAGGAAATACAGTGAATTATACAAAGGGAAAAGAAAAAAGCCAAATTACACTAAGGACTAGAGTCTACAAATATATATACGTCGAACTCAGATAATTATGAGCTGGATATAGGAGCCTGAGTTTTGAAGGAGCTGGAAATACAAAAGTGCAAGAGGAAACTGCAAAGTCAAAAATACATTTTTTGAAAGAACTTTAAATTGCTCCCTTGCAATTCTCCTGAATGCATGGTATCAGTCATGTTCATAATAAAGTCACAATTTATTTCACACAGAGCTGATTAGATTGATCCCTGCTGCATACAAGGTCATTTAAGGGGTATCCTGTCTGATTTTATCATTGAGAAAAAGATTAAGTTGGGAGGGATAAAAAAAAAAAACATACTTAACACCTTTATATTGTGAAGGCTCACCGTCCGTGGGGCCTCGGGTGCCGCTCCTCTGTCTCCGGTTCTGACCCTCCACCAGTCGCCCTGGTCCCTGGAGTTCGCCAGGCTCACGTAACTCCCGAGGTCGGTGCCTCCGCTGGCCCTGGTTTTGCTGGGCTTCTAGGTTCTCTGCATGCAAGGTTGGGGGTTAAGCAGCCCCCCCCCCCCCCAATCTCCAAAGACGACACAGAGAGAGAGCTAGTTCCTTCAAAGTAGTTTATAAAGTAACAGCTGGTTGTATTACATGGGGTCTGCCTCCTCCCCCTCCAGCCTTGTCTATACCTAATGAATCAAGGCTTGCAGCAAATGACCCTCCCCCAGCCTGTTACTTTAAATGCATCTGGGAACATACGAATATTTAATCCTAAAAAAGAAATATCTCTCTTACGAAAGAACATTTTCAAAATAAAGTCCCGATCAGAGTCCAAGTCAAAGGTGACAATTAAGGTAGAAGATGCAATGGCTTCTTCCATTGAATTTTCAAGGAAAGAAGATAAATGAGAAGAATCAAGTTTGGTAGATAAGCTTTTGAGATAGGTGGAAGCAGATTTTCTTTAATGGATAAAACTTCCATAAAATATCTGCGTAACATCTCAATCGGCATAGTAAACCTTTTCTTTGGAAAATTTAAAATCCTAAGTTTACAACAACATCACATCACCCCTATACTCAAACTCCTCCACTGGCTGCCAATTAAGCAAAGGATTCTCTATAAAGTGCACACAGCAATTCATAAGTCCATTCACAATATATCCCCACTCCACCTAAGCACCCAACTACGACTTCACTCTTCATCTAGACCTATCAGAGGAGCATATAAAGGCACACTCTAAGTACCCTCAACAAAATCCTCGCTTCAGAAACGTGCCATATCTTCAGCAGGCCCCGTTCAATGGAACGCGCTCCAGCCAGACATCCGTCTAGAGCTCTGCCACTCTTCATTCAAAAAGAAACTTAAAACCTGGCTCTTCAGCCAAGCTTTTCCAGGACCATGAGCATGTTTTTCACCTCCAGCTAGTAAGATCTCCTCTCCATCGCAATCCCCATGTTCTATACTACTACTTGACAAATCCATTTACAGTAGATAATGTATGGGAAGAGCTAAAGAATCTGAAAGTGGACAAAGCCATGGGGCCTGATGGGATTCATCCAAGGATACTGAGGGAGCTCAGAGATGTGCTGGCGGGACCGCTGTGCGACCTGTTCAATAGATCCCTAGAAACGGGAGTGGTGCCGAGTGATTGGAGAAGAGCGGTGGTGGTCCCGCTTCACAAGAGTGGGAACAGAGAGGAGGCTGGTAACTACAGACCGGTTAGCCTCACTTCGGTGGTGGGAAAAGTAATGGAGTCACTGTTGAAAGAGAGAATAGTGAACTATCTACAGTTGGGAGAATTGATGGACCAGAGGCAGCATGGATTCACCAGAGGAAGATCCTGTCAGACAAACCTGATTGACTTTTTTGACTGGGTAACCAAGGAATTGGATCGAGGAAGAGCACTCGATATCATATACTTGGATTTCAGCAAAGCTTTTGATACGGTTCCGCACAGGAGACTGGTGAATAAAACGAGAAGCTTGGGAGTGAGTGCCGAGGTGGTGACCTGGATTGCAAATTGGTTGACGGACAGAAGACAATGTGTGATGGTAAATGGAACCTTCTCTGAAGAGAGAGCGGTTTTAAGTGGTGTACCGCAAGGATCAGTGTTGGGACCGGTCCTGTTCAATATCTTTGTGAGCGACATTGCGGACGGGATAGAAGGTAAGGTTTGTCTTTTTGCGGATGACACAAAGATCTGCAACAGAGTGGACACGCCGGAAGGAGTGGAGAGAATGAGACGAGATCTAAGGAAACTGGAAGATTGGTCGAAGATATGGCAGCTGAGATTCAATGCCAAGAAGTGCAAAGTCATGCATATGGGGAGTGGAAATCCGAATGAACTGTATTCGATGGGTGGGGAAAGGCTGATGTGCACGGAGCAGGAGAGGGACCTTGGGGTGATGGTGTCTAATGATCTGAAATCGGCGAAACAATGCGACAAGGCGATAGCTAAAGCCAGAAGAATGCTGGGCTGCATAGAGAGAGGAATATCGAGTAAGAAAAGGGAAGTGATTATTCCCTTGTACAGGTCCTTGGTGAGGCCTCACCTGGAGTACTGTGTTCAGTTCTGGAGACCGTATCTTCAAAAAGACAAAGACAAGATGGAGGCGGTACAGAGAAGGGCGACCAGGAAGGTGGAGGATCTTCATCGGATGACGTACGAGGAGAGATTGAAGAATCTAAATATGTACACCCTGGAGGAAAGGAGGAGCAGAGGTGACATGATACAGACTTTCAGATACTTGAAAGGTGTTAATGATCAAAAGACAACGACAAACCTTTTCCGTAGGAAAAAAATCACCAGAACCAGGGGTCACGATTTGAAGCTCCAGGGAGGAAGATTCAGAACCAATGTCAGGAAGTATTTCTTCACGGAGAGGGTGGTGGATGCCTGGAATGCCCTTCCTGAGGATGTGGTGAAGACCAGAACTGTGAAGGACTTCAAAGGGGCGTGGGATAAACACTGTGGATCCATAAAGTCAAGAGGCCGCCAATGAAGAGTGGGTGACTCGCCAGAATGAGGGCTACTGCCTGGAGTCAATACCCTTATTAAATAAACATACACATGCTTACTGTGACTCCAACATCGCTCTAAGCTTCAACAGCAAGAGGAAATGTGGAAAAAAGGATTCACACTCACAAAGAGGGGAGTAGCTGGCTTGTTACGGCGGTTACTACCCCAAATCAAATAAGTCTGATACTTCACTTTCAATGCATATACAGCATAGTTCTCTGATTCAACGGCAGGGGAGAAGAAAAACCGATACTTCACACATCCAGCAGAGCTCTCTGCTTCAACAGCAGGGGAGAAAATGAGGGTTCGCACTCACAAAACGGGGAGTAGCTGGCTTGTTACGGCGGTTACTACCCCAAACCAAATGTGCCTGATACTTCACTTTCGATGCACATCCAGCATGGCTCTCTGCTTCAACAGCATGGGAGAAGACTGATACTTCATGCGTATCCAGCATAGCTCCCTGCTTCAATGGCAGGGGAGAAGAAAAACAACCAATAAGGGCTGTATAACATAGGCTGGGTAAAACAAATAAGCATGGGTGTAGCTTGCTTATTGCAGCGGCTACTACCCCGAACTAATCAAGCTAGATATTTCACTTGGATGCAGCTCCATCACTGCTCTCTACATTAAAACTGGGGGTGGAAGGGAAATAGAACCAAGAGCTAAGAGAAACAGATAAGTATGAGAGAAAAAATGTGTGAAGCTTGCTGGGCAGACTGGATGGGCCATTTGGTCTTCTTCTGCCGTCATTTCTATGTTTCTATGTATCTAATCCCTTCTGCAGAACACGTGACATTTACAGTTATGCTTTATTTTATGATTTTGATGCTCAATGAGACCTGTTAGCTAAGATGTTTTCTTTATGTTCTTAAATTTTACAATGTTAATTTTTGAACTAGTTTACCCTGTTTCCAAGTTCCGTATCTTTGTTCCATGTACCGCCTCTAGGCGAAATTTATGTTCTGTTTCAATGTAAACCGATGTGATCTGTATTTCATACAGGAACACCGGTATATAAAAATCTAAAAATAAATAAATAAATAAAATAAATATAGTATTTTCCAAGTTCTCCATTTTATTTTCCAGGAGCAAATGTCCACCAAGATAGTATCAATTGAATTTTGTAAGATTGCCCTCTTAGACTGCAAAGATTCCACTTGAGATTTAATTTCCAACAATTGAATCTGAGAAACATTAAAAGTGTTGGAAAATTCACGTTGTTGAGAAACAAATTGTGAAACCTGATTAGATAAGTTAGTAATGGCTTCCCAAATTATGTCCAAAGTGATGTTAGGGGGTTTTAGCAAAGAAGCAATAATTACCTCAGAAGAAACCACTCCACAAGATCCAGCCGTTGTATGACTAGAGGAAATAAGACAAGGATTCAGTTCCCATTAAGCCAGCATCCAACTCCATAAGTTTTCTCCTCCGTGCTGGTTCCACCTGACGCTGAAAATGCCGGGTGAGTGAGATCATCAGGGTGCAATGGGAGCAAGTTGATTGCGTCAGCACCACCCGCGGGGGGGCCAGGCTGGGGAGGGACATGACATGGCTCCGGAGAAAAAGATGATTCAAGGTCCGGGGTTGTCAACAAAGGAACACCCAAGGACGCCTCCACAGAACCGGTAGAGAACTCCTGGCTCCGAATGACATCGGACCAAAAGAAGACGAACCCTCCGAAATATCGGGGAATGCTCTGGTGCTGCCCTTCCTCTTACCCATTGCAGCAGGAAAGGTATGAGGATTAAACGGAAATGAAGAAATAAAAGGCATGGGGAAGACCGGAGCACCACCCTTAAGTGTGTGGCCATCTTGGATCCCCTCAGCTGTCTCTCTTAAGCAATAACCATGACTCCCTCCTCCACCCCAGCCAACCTGAGGAATACAAAATTGAACTCTGGAATCAAACCAAGGATATTCCACTCTCTTCAAAAGTTTTTAATTAGTACTGTAGGGTACAATTTTCTGTTAATATTTCATTGCATCTCCCTGACTCAAAACATGAGCAAAATTGAACATCCCTTTGAGGGATTATAACACTGTACACATTCCAAAGGAGAAAATATTCTAAAAGTACAGTGCTTTGTGGAAGTCTTCACACCCTTGCACATTATTCACATTCTTCTGTTTAAGAAATACAAATCAAAATGTGTTAAAGTAGTAGTTTGTTTTACTGATCTACTCAACAATTATAGAAATATTCCAAAAGTAATTGAGAAACAACTCCAAAAAGTCTTGATTGCATAAGTCTTCTCATTCCTTGGCTCAAAACTTAGTAAAAACCTTTTTTGCAGAAAGGAGTCGTTTAGGATAAGTGTCTACTGACTTTGCATAGTGGGATGGTGCACTTTTTGCCTGTTCTTTGCAGAAGAGCTCAAACTCTTTCAAGTTGGTTTAGGATCATCTATGGACTACAGTCTTGTTGCCGAGCTTTGACTGGGCCACTTGAGGATATTCATTTTCTCAGAGGACAAGCAGCATGGCAGTCCTCACACATGGATGATGGCATTCTATGAAGCCCAGCACGGAAGACTTGTGTCAAAGTTTCTAGAACTTTGAGTGAGCCTCACTGAGCATGCCCATGCATCCATTATACCATAAGGCCAAGCGGGATCCCTTCTGTCTTTCTTTTTCCATGGAGCCTGGTTATTGTGTGTGTGTGTGTGGGGGGGGCGGGTTCTGAATCTCACTTCAAGATTTTTTAATTGTTTGAGTTCCCGTGGGATTTTTTCAGCGGGGTCCCATGATCTTCTCAGAGTGTCCCTATGTAGGTTTTTCAAACATTTCTTTAAGTTTGTTTCTTTTTTATTCTTAATTACTTTTGGAATATTTCTATAATTGATCTTTCATGATGAAAGTATGTTGTGCAGATCAGTGAATCAAACTCTTGCTTTAATGCATTCTGATTTGCATTTTTTAGACAATGTGAAAAATGTACAAGGGTGTGTAAACTTTTACAAGGCACTGTAAATCGGCATCTTGTTCGTGCTTATTGTATTAAGTTTGCAATTCCCACATACAAAGTGTTTACTGTTTGGGCAATAATTATAGATTGTATGTAGTAATCTGTTACTTTTTGTTTCAATAGGTTTTAGTTACTGTACCACTAGCATTGCTTCAGAAAAGCATCATACAATTTAATCCACCACTGCCTGAAAGGAAAGTGAAGGCCATTAACAGTTTGGGAGCAGGAGTCATTGAAAAGGTAAGCAACACATATGTTCATGGTTTCTGACTATTTATACAAGAAGGGAAAGGAGCAGAGCCAAGTCAAATTATGCAATGATTTGAGGAGAAAAGCAGAGGGAAGTTATAAAGCGTACCTTTTAAATGTCGATGTTTAATAAATTCCTTGCAGGAAATCAATAAGTAAATGGCTCAAAGCATTTTCAATATGATTTTATTTCCCCTGTAGGTGGTTTTACAGTTCCCTTATAGATTCTGGGATAGTAAAATTCAAGGGGCAGATTTTTTTGGTCATATACCTCCCAGTCCCAACAAACGTGGTCTGTTTGGGATGTTCTACGACATGGATCCACAGGTGTGTATATTGTGTCTAAGCATGCTTCTCCATATTACTAAGGTTACAAACGATGAAAAACTACTGGAGAATGAATTCCAGAATTTAAGGCAGAAAGTGAGTAGGATCCGTTGTAACACAATGAATTGCTTGTGATTCAGGCAGTTAGGTGAGGCCATTTCCAAGGAGATCATACTTTTAGAAAACAAAACTTTAAAAATGTAAACAAATCTAACCGGGTTCTGATTTAGCAGTGAGTTTCTCTGCACTTTTTTTGACATGAGAAAATCACAGAGTCCTCCATTGACAAGCAGGACTGAATTAGCCATGACACAGTTGGCATCATCTGACAGTGATGAATGGACCCATCTCTCTAGCTCAGTAAAACTTTACTACTGAGCATGTGTTGGGAGTTCCTATATGTGCTGCCTCATGAGCCCACCCCAGTTTATTTTCATCTGAGCTTTCACACCTCTCTCTCTCTACTTCTTTAGTCCTTTTTCAACTTTCTGATATTTTACTTCAACTAACTCATTCTTTGAGTTGCCTCATTGTCTTGGCAGCCTCTCAATAGTTATTTTCAGTGCTACTTAAAAAAAACAAACCTAATATCTCAAGATGTCTGACTCTAAGAAGGCTATCTCCAGTGGCTTCAAGAACTGTGGCCACAGGATGTCCATAACCAACAACACAATATCTGTTACAGATGCCTTAGTTGTGATCATGATTCAGCTAACTGCTATGACTGTGGTCAGATATACCAAGATCCCAGAAGAACAGGCCCTGGAAAATGGAGGAACTTCACAGATTGGTGAAACGTTGGAGCCCTTCCTCCAGAGTGGGGCCTCTTTGGCTTCCCTTCACATCGAGTCAAGCAGGAGCCCTTCAAGCAAAGCTCCTCCCAACTTCTGTACTGGGCTTTGGTTTCACCATAGTTCAAGGGTCAAGCAAGACACAGAAGCCATTTCTTCTTTATGGGGCTAGTCAATTCAGAAGAATCGCTTTCCAGATCATTAATAAATATATTGAAAAGCACTGGTCCAAGTACAGATCCTTGAGGCACTCCACTGTTTACCTTTTTCCACTGAGAAAATTGACCATTTAATACTACTCTCTATTTCCTGTTTTTTAACCAGTTTATAATCCAATAAAGGACATCACCTACTATCCCATGACTTTTTAGTTTTCTTAGAAGCCTGTCATGAGGGACTTTTGTCAAATGCCTTCTGAAAATCCAAATACACTACATCTATCGGTGCACCTTTATGCACATGTTTATTAACCTCTTCAAAAAAATGAAGTAGATTTGAGATGCAAGAGTTTCCTTGGGTAAATCCATGCTGGCTTGTGATCTTTCGAATAGTTTCCACTATTTTTCTCGGCACTGAAGTCAAGCTCATCGGTGTATAGTTTTCTGGATCACCCCGGAGCCCTTTTTAAATATTGGGATTACATTGGCCTCCCTTCAGTCTTTAGGTACAATGGATGATTTTAATGATAGGTTACAAATTTTAATTAAAGGTCTGAAATTTCATTTTTTAGTTCGTTTAAAACCCTGGGGTGCATACCATATGTTCCAGGTGATTTGCTACTCTTTAGTTTG
The DNA here is from genome assembly GCF_901001135.1 of Rhinatrema bivittatum. Classification (NCBI taxonomy): domain Eukaryota; kingdom Metazoa; phylum Chordata; class Amphibia; order Gymnophiona; family Rhinatrematidae; genus Rhinatrema; species Rhinatrema bivittatum. Next base: position 512,660,265 of record NC_042616.1, read on the forward strand.
ACAATCTGGCCTACTACATCTTCCAGGTTCACCATGATTTGGTTCAGTTCATTTGACTCATCACCCTTGAAAACTATCTCCGAAACTGGTATCTCCCCAACATCCTCATTATTAAGCACAGAAGCAAAGAATTAATTTAGTCTTTCTGCCATGGCCTTATCTTCCCGAAGAGCCCCTTTAACCTCTCTGTCATCTAACAGTTCAACCAACTCCTTCACAGGTTTCCTACATCAGATATATTTTTTAAAAGTTTTTATTATAAGATTTTGCCTCTATGGCCAACTTCATTTCAAATTCTCTCGTAGCCTGTCGTATCAATTTTACGCTTACCTTAACAATGCTTATGCTTTTTCCTATTTTTTTCAGATGGATCCTTCTTCCAATTTTTGAAGGATTTTTTTTGGCTAAAATAGCTTCTTTCACCTCACCTTTTAACCATGCCAGTAATCATTTGATCTTTCTTCCACCTTTCTTAATGCATGGAATATATCTGGACTGGACATCTAAGATGTCATTTTTAAACAATGTCCATGCCTGTTGTATACTTTTAACTTTTGCAGCAGCACCTTTCAATTTTTGTCTATTTTCTTCATTTTATCAAAGTTTACCTTTTGAAAATTTAATATTAGAGCTTTAAATGTACATATTGTCCCCCTTCCTGTTATTAGTTCAAATTTGATCATATTTTGATCACTATTGCTAAGTGGCCCCACCACCATTATCTCTCTCACCAAATCCTCTATTCCATTAAGAATTAAATCTAAAATAGCTCCTTCTCTCATCAGTTCTTGAATCAGTTGCTCCATAAGGCAGTCATTTATTCCATCCACAAACTTTACGTCTCTAGCATATCATGATGTTACATTTACCCAGTCAATATTGAGGTAATTAAAATCTCCCATTATTACTGCACTGCCAAATTGGTTAGCTTCCCTGATTCATTTTAGCATTTCATCGTCCATCTCATCATTTTGGCCAGGTGGATGGTAGTATACTCCTATCGCTATACTCTTCCCCAACCCACAAGGGATTTCTACACATATAGATTCTACTGTGCATTTAGTCTCTTGTATAATCTTTATCCTGCTGGACTCTATACCCTCCAAGACATAAAGCGCCACACTCCCACCAAGTTGATCCTCCCTATCAATGTGATATACTTTGTGCCCTAATATAGCACTGTCCCATTGGTTGTTCTCTTTCCACCAGGTCTCTGAGATGCCAATTATGTCTATCTCACCTTCACTGCTATACATTCTAACTCTCTTTTCTTACTGCTTAGACTTCTTGCATTGACATACAGACATTTCAAAGTGTGTTCTTTTTTGTTTGTATTAACAACCTGCTTTTCAATTGATAGGGATAATTTGGAATCCTTTAGCTCAGGTGATTCTTTACTTATAGGCACATGGACTACTTTTTCTTTTATTGGAAAATCTCTGTTGGGATGCACTAACTCTCCTGTTTCATTAGTATCCTTTGAAGATACCTTCCTCCAAACCATGCACTGCTGAGTGACTGTTGGCTTTTCCCCTTGTTCAAGTTTAAAAGCTGCTCTATCTCCTTTTTAAAAGTTTGCACCAGCAGTCTGGTTCCTCTCTGGTTAATGTGGAGTCTGTCCTTTCGGAAAAGTCTCCTCATTCCCCCTCCCCTGTATCCCTTTAATGGATACTGGAGGAGGCTCCTCAATTGGGAAGGGTTTTGGACAGGGGGCTGATTCATTGCTGTGTGGCGGATTTTTTGTGTCTTTAATCATTTTTTGTGGAGCCACCTCAAGTGGTGGCCTCAGCGAGGACAGGAAGGGTCTAGTAAGACCCCCAGTGAATTCTTTTAAACTAGTGGGGGAGTCATGTTGAGCCCAATGGCTCTATAATTCTACCGCGGATGCATCAGGACCTGCATTAGGTCTCTGCTCTGATGATAGAATAGTGTTTCCAGCAAAGGTGTAGAGAGAATAATGTGGCTGAAAAATGTCTACGTCAGTCGCGTTATCTTATTTACATAGGATTAGGTATGCATAAGCTGCTTTGCATTGATATGCAAAATTCATGCATGCAAATTCTATGCAAAGAAGTTAATTATAACAGGGGAAGGTTTCAAGCCCATACATTATGCGATATCACTGCGATAGGGCTATATCATGTGGTATACAGCTCGATATATATGCTGTTTAAAGCACATTATAGCCCTATAGCAGGTTCATAACCCTCCCTATTAGTGAGATAAGTAGCAATATTTAGACTGATTTGGCTAAGTTAGCTAGATAAGTTAGACCAGCTATTGAGCAGGTCTAACGTTAGCTGGATAAATTTATCCAGCTAATTCAAAATCTACCCGAGTATATTTTACGGTGCAGTGAAGCCACTGAATATCTAACTAACTTCCTTAGCCGACTAGGTTCTGAATATATACTTCTGAATTTTTACTGGAACCTCAAGGTGAACACAAACAGCCGTTCTATTTCATTATTAAGTATTTTGTGGTTTTATTATATATAGGGTGGCTACTTTGTGCCCTCTCTTTTGATTGACTAGATAATTTCTAAATCTTAATGTATAGTAAATTAGTTAAAACCTAGTCACTTGTTCTGTGCTTAATTCATAGCAATCATGCGTGTTCCTATTAGAGGATTTCTGGACAGTACTGAGCCATCCTTAAATAGTATAAAATAATAAGCACTGTAATCATTAAAAATGTCCCAACAATGAGTGCATCTTTTTTTATTGTGTTGTGGAGCATAGAAAAGATTACTGTGCACTTATTATGCATGGTCATGCTTAAAGAATAATTGTTTTACAGCTTTACGGAGTTTATCTCATACTTGTTAAGTTCCTGTAACTGAATCATTAAATGAGATACAGTAAATGTGAACAAATTAGCTGTTGTAAAGCAAAAGTCTTGTCCACTAATGGCATCATTCAGCTCAGTACATGTTTAAGCAGATTTACAATTTAAAGTATTACAAATGTTTCTCTTGTCTGAATATGTTGGCTTGCACATCATTTTTGGACTTGTTATTGTGTTTGAACAATGGACATTTCTAGGTGTCGTACCGAGTCTGTATAGACAAGTTGCAAACAGAGGGAAATGCTTGTAGTATGTTCTGTTACTGGGAACTTTTATTATGAACCCCAAGGCTGGCAGTGATTGATTTGCAGGTGGCGTTTGCTCATTAACACCGGGTGTGTAAGTGTGTGTTGTGCGAGCCCATCACTTTTCAGTTTATTCTCCCAATAATGTTCTTCCACTATAGAAGGGATCTAAGAATAAGACTGTGAAAGATGTTCATTTTGTGAAGTGAAAGTGTTGTCATCTTGTGTTTTGTTTGTGTTTCAGTTTAAGCAAGCTGTTTTGATGTCAGTAGTTACCGGAGATGCTGTCACTGTGATTAAGGACTTAAATGACAAACAAGTTATAAACCAGTGTATGACAGTGCTTCGAGAACTGTTCAAGGAACAGGTGAGCAATAAAATTAGATCCTTTGAAATGAGAATTGCTTTTGTTTAGGCCATACAACCAAATATATTATGTTAAGCCTGTTACATGGCACTGTTCTTAAAACTTTGCTTGTTCATTCTAAATCTCTTGACTTCATTTGAATTATTTTCTACCTGAAGATGACCATGAAGAAGTTGGATGGCAATGTCTAGATGTTCCCGATGCATTTACAATGATACTTCCTGAACTAGAGTCTAGACCAGTGGTTTTCTTCTGTGGCTGTGAAGGGCTGCAAACAGGCCTGGTTTTTAGAATAACTAAAATGTGCAAATTAACCCAGTTCTCGGACCAGGTGAAGGTGAACATTATAGCCTTCAAAACCCCCCAAACCCTGCTTTCTATTTGCTTCAGAGGCTGTGGTGGGATGGAGAGGGGAGCTGCTGGTAGATGGCCCTGTTTCCTGGCTTTTGTGGCCTCATCTCCATAGAGGAGGAGGAAGGGGCCCAGTAATGCTGTGCTCATAGAAGTGAAGAGCAGCGATAGCATAGGGGCAGTGAAAGAACTGTGTATCCTGTCCCTGTGGCTGGCTGTCCTGTTCCTGGTCCCATGGTGTGAACTTCTGTTCTAAATGAAAAGTGCTTCATGGGATCAGTAGTAAGAAAGGTAGCCAAGGGGCCAGAATGAACAGGGTGGGTTTTTTTGCTTTCACTGCTGCTGTTCTTCAGTTTTGCAACTTTAATGTAGTTGCTCTAGGGCCAGGTAACTAAGCCATACTGCCTATGCATCACCACTATCAATACCAATGCTGGAGGCGATGGGAACTAGAAGGGGTGAAAATAGAAGATGAGGGACTGATAGGATGGGTGCTAGGGAAGAGGATAGTGTAAGGGATGGAATGTATATTTCCGCACTGAAACTGCATGCAGCTTATTGGTGCATGAAGAAAGCTGCATACCATGGTTTAAACCCTCTTGAAAGTTTGTCATTGTGACAGCATAAACTGCATGCCCAAACTCCTTCACCTGTTTCCTGCCCCTGCCCTTGGTACGAACAAAAAAAATGCAGCTTTTGTACGTTCTTCATTGTCAATGAGAGGACAAAATAGGAAGACAGTAACTGGAGTGCAAGCTTTACTTAAATGTTTTGTGGACAGTGCAGGCGGTGTGTTCTCTGTGCCCTGAGATCCTTTGTCATGCTCTTTCTGATGTCTGCTCTTGCATCTTTTGAGTTGGGGTGCTTGTATGCTGTGTGGGTTTGTGTTTGTTTTTGTCTAGTCACTAATTGGCCTAGAGTTTGAAGAGCAGGAGAAAAAATGCATGAGTGTGGCAGGAATGCAACATGCAGCTGGATTTTGGATGTATGTGGGCACAAATATTCATGCAAAGAGCGTGAACGGTACGAGAATGGTTAGGGTGTGATGGATTGGTGGGCAAGAGCCTTGGGTATAGGAGTGAGGAGGGACAAGATTTGAAAGAAAATGAAAAGATCTAGTGTTAGTAATGGGAGAATGAAGAGTAAGAAGAAAAGGCAGAGAGCTGGAAGGTTCAGTAGGGAGGAGCAGGAAGGGAAAGAAGTATGAGGTGGAGAGGGGTACATAGGAACCTCAAGAAGAGAGCAGTGGAGAGGGAGTGACAGGAGAAGGGAAGTAGAGGAGGCAGTAGCAGGAACTAGGAGAGGGCTCAAGAGGGCAGGGAGAGAGCATCAGCAAAGGAGAAGAGAAGGGAACAGGAGGAGCATGCGGCAAGGCAGGCAATCTTCCCTGTTGACCCAAAGGCCACAAGCTTCAGACCACACTGCTGCTCCTATCTCACTACTGCCAAAATTCAGAAAACGTGTTACGGGTGAGGAAAATGGAAGGTTGCTGGAGGGGGCTGATCCAGAACTACAGTTTCTAAATGGGAAGCAGTCCACAAGGGAAAGTCCAGTGCAGCCAAGAAAGAAACCTGGTGAGGCATCGCTGCCAAGATCACTGGCTTCAGCGTCCGGTGGCATTCAGTGGAACAAGTCAGACATTGCGTCAAGGATACAAGAATCAAACTTTAGCTCAAGATGGTGTGGATAAAGGCCCATCAGAGGAATACCATCCACCATAAAGCTCTTGGGACTTGAAGAGCATCTCATGGCTGTCATGAGACAAAAAGGGATAGAGAGATTTGAGGGGGATGGGCATCACTGCTGGACTTGGTTATATGTTTGACAAAGGCCCACTCTTTTTAAAGGAAGTCTCCCACTCCTTCATAAAGAGGATCCTTTTCTTACTAGCTGTTTCTTGGGATGTTGGGAGCTATATAGGGCTGAGAAAGGGAGGAGTGATTAGGTGTTTTCCATGCCAGAAGGGTGAGGCTGCAACTTTGCAGTGCCGCTAATGGCAAGGCCAATTTACACCATTTCCTGTACAGGGAATGCAGAGCAAATGATCTGCTCACTTACCTCTTCCCTCTCGTTTGGGAGGTGACTGGTCCTGCACCCCCTGTGATGAGAGATCTCTCATAAGTGGAAAGTCATTTTTTTTTATGTGAGCAAAACCAGCTGCGCAAGTGGTGATGCAGATTTGCATGCTTTTAGTAAATGGCTCAGTTGCTTGTTGGTATAAATCTCTTAACGCATACAAGTATGTAGCTTTATTACGCAGGAGCATCAAATCTCATTTACGCAGCGAAAGTGCCATGTAATAACCTCAGAGGATATTAAAGAGTTTTGCAGGGAGGGAAATTTAGTGAATGGGCCTCTTAATTAATAAATGTATTTTATTGGCATCTATTTTTCTTTCCTCATGTTTGAAAGCCCTTGTTAGGTATCTGGTCTCATGTATGAGCTCAGTGTGGCTACTTAACTTCAGGGAAAGTGACATTACATACTTGTAACATTTGTTCTCTGATAATGACAGTTCAGTGAGCTACACATCCCACTTTCCGTCCCTACTGGGAGTATTTTAAAATTTGTGTGTGTGGGGGGGGGTGGGGGGGTGTTTCCTCCTGGCAGATCCCTTCTGCCAGGAGGAAACACCCCCCCATTCCATTCAATTGGGACTGACCCCATTGGGGATGTGACATCAGAAACCTTCATTCACAGCTGCCCAGAGAATTTTCCCACATTTTTAGCGACCCCTCCTTTTATCTAGTTCAACTACTGCAATGACAATCCTTTGATTAGGGGCTATAGACTGCGGCTTCCTCTAGCCTGAGCCTGACAATTAGGTGTCTACATTGAGCAGCAATTGGGACTTCTTTCCCTCATCTCTGTGGGACATGATTCCTAATTCCAATCACCCCAAGGAACAGAAGGGAAGCACTCGCCTGGCAGCACATGCTCCTTCTGGGTTGCTGTCAGGCTGACCCAGGAATTGTGTGCATTTGCCAATTGCTGTACAGAGCACCATTTGGTGCAGTGCCATGCAGATCTCTTTTTGTGTATGCTCCGCTTTCTCCAGAAAGATCTCCAGAGGTCCTGAAAGACGCGGCACACAGTCAAGTCACATGAGGGGGGGACGACCCGATTTTTAAACTGTTCACTTTGGGACATGATCTAGAGGCACTTTTTATCCTGTGGACTTTGCAACAGTTTTTTAAAGTGAAGAACATGTATACATTTGCTTTGAAGCTTGCTGCAGGCAGGGTACCTGCAGACATTTGTGCCTGCTCGTCATGCAGGTTCTTTTTTCAAGACACATGCAATCTGTGCCTAGAGTTTTTCTCCTCCAACCGAAGCACTTCCACAGAAACACCTGGAAATGCAGCTTAAAAAGTACATGTCTCGTGGGATGCTGCAATACTTACAGCAGCATTAAAGGAGGGCATTTATCAGGCAGACAGTTGATGCATGTCCATTGCTGTTCACCTGTGTCAATGATTTTCTCTGAGGACAAACAGGATGGCAGTCCTCACACATAGGGGACATCAGATGGAGCCTGGCATGGAAAATGTATGTCAAAGTTTCTAGAACTTTGAACCTTATTGAGCATGTTCATGCAAGCAATATACCACGCATCCATGCGGGGTCCCCTCACTTTCTTCTTTTCCACGCGAGATACGAAGCTCTGGTCAGGTGAGCCTCAATTTTTTTTTTCTAACTTGCATAGTTTTTCTTAGTGCTTTTTTCATTGTGGTTTCTCATGTTTCCTTGCATGTTTGACGCAGGGTCCCTGCCCCCCCCCCCCCCCCCCCCCCTGTTTTCCTTGGGATGGAAGTGCGCTCTGAGCTCACCAGCCATCGATGGGTACCTCCATTCATTTCGATCTCGCATCCCTTTTGTTTCGCGATGACATTTCTGCGTCTGGTTTCAGGCAGTTCATGTCTATCATGGACCCCCATGATATGTGTGTCCTCTGCCTCGGGCCATCACATGACATCTAGGGTTGCAGTAAGTGCACCAAGATGACCCTGAAAGGATGTAAGATAAGACTTGACAAGATGGGAGCGCCTCTTTGACTTGGAGAAGATCGATCCATTGGCATCGGCATTGAGGGAACTTGGAGTCACACCAGTGAAGACTGAGCCATCGACATCAGCAGGGACGCCATTCCATTGAGTTGTCTGCTGCCAGGGACATCAGACAGCCATCGTCTGGCTCCTGCAGATAAAATAAGTCGGGTTCATCATCATCGAACTCTGTACCGGGGCAGGACAGATCCGGCATTGAGGAAGCCGAAGAAGCATTGGCATCGGTCCCTGTTATGCACGGTTCCAGGCACAGGGATGTACAAGCTTTCTCCTGTGATGCTCCCGAAGCGACTAGTGGCAAGGAGAGCCCACCCTCCATCGATGCCAGGGTCTCCACTGGTCCTGATGCCTGCCACCGATTCCCCTCTTAGTTCCAAAGAGGATCTGGTTATGCCTCCTGGGTCCCAGCCTGCCTTGGCATGGACAGTATTCAAGGAGGAACTGAAGAGGCACGTGCAGTAGGCCGTAGAGAAGGTGAAGGGACTTGTCAGCATTGGAGAACCGACAAAGGCACTGTCGCATCTCGAGCCGCTGCTGGATTCCCTGCATGCGCTCTTAGCAATCCCATTCTCAGTGTTTGTTCCCGGGGCGGCACTGATGCTGCTGACTCCCGCTGATCTGGAGGTTGTCCCAGGTTCTTTGGAGGAGGAAGCTCCCTCAATACCAGGGATGTCACCGGGGCCTGTGCCCAAACGGCCAGTTGAACTGCTATCTCCACCGCTGACTAGGGGCTGAACATCTAGAACCCCCTCACTAGTGGATGACAGCAGAATCAAGAGTACCAATGACCCTTGGGGATGACTCCACCAAGGTTTCTGATGACACTTTGGATGGCCTGCCCTCAGAACCATCTCCAACCAGATGAACAAAGTCAGTCTCCACTAGAGGACCTCTCCTTTGCAGCATTTGTCCAGGTGATGGTGGAGGCCCTTCCTATTTCAGTTGATGACTGAAGAGAATACTAGGCAAAAAATACTAGATATTCTCCAGTACGTGAAGCCTCCCAACTGCACAAGATCCTTGTGGAGTTACTGATAAGGATGTAGGAACATCCTGTCACAGTGCCTTCCATTAACAGGAAGGTGAACCCTATTTATCTCATCCAAAAGGCTCTCTGATTCGACAAGTTTCCCCACCAATCGGTGGTCATCAAATCCACGCTCAAAAAGGCAAAGTGCTCTTGGACCCATTCCTTGGCACCCTCGGCGAAGGATCAGAGAGTGATAGATGCTCTTAGGAGGAAGGTATTCCAGGAGGCTATGCTCATTGCTTGCATAGCTGCCTACTACCTGTACATGCGCATCACCCTTAAACAGGTGCAGGAGGTTACTGAGCAACTGCTTCAGCAGCAGCAAGACACCCTCCAGTCACTGCTGCATAAGTATCTGGAGTGTGGAAAAAAGAGGGGGTCTGTTAGACCTATGTTGTTTTTGAAATGGCATCGAGGGTCTCTGCATCAGGAATCAGCGCCCACAGACTTGCATGGCTGCAGGCCTCTGATCTTCAACTGGAGGTGCAGGAGCGACTCGCTGATGTGCCAAGTACAAGGGAGAATCTCTTTGGAGATAAGGTGAAGGGTGGGGTGGCCCAGATCCGGGATCACCATGCAGCACTCCAACAGCTCTCCACTGGCACTTAAGACCCATCCTCCTCAGCCAGGAGGCCGTTGAGATTTGGGCCCAGAAAGTCCTTCTGTCCTTTAGCACCTTGTTCCCATCAGCAATACCAGGCCTCTTGTAGCTGACCCCAGCAACAGAGGGTGCTTCAGTCAATTCCGGGGACAAGGTTTTAAGTAGATAGCAGAGAACATAGCCATGTCGTCCATGCCCAGAGCGATGGTCCTGCCAATCGGTGGAAGTTTATGGTTCTTAGCAAACTGGTGGCCCAGTATAACCTCAGACCAGTGGGTTATTTCTGTCCATTAGGGATTCAGATTAAACCTATTAATACCCTACCAAATAACCCTTGAGCGCATTTTGGGGCCAGGTAATACATCAGGAGATAGTAGAATCGGAGTTCTCCTCCCTCTTAATTGCCAGGGTGGTCAAGCCCATCCCACCAGGGCAAAGAGGGCAGAGATTTTACTCCCGGTGTTTCCTGATACCAAAGAAAACAGGAGGAGTCCATCCCATCCTAGACCTAAGGGCCTTGAACAAGTTCATCAAAAGAGAAAAGTTCAAGATGGTGCCCAGGGAAACCTTGATTCCCTTCTTGCAAAAATGGGACTGGTTACGCTCCCTCGATCTAAAAGTTGCCTTTACTCACATCAAGATCTTCCCAGGTCATCAGAAATATCTCCAATTTGTGGTGGGAAAAAGCACTTCCAGTATTGCGTTCTGCTGTTTGGGCTGACGTCGGCCCCTTATCTTCACAAATTGCTTGGTCATGGTGGCAGTGCACCTTCGCAGACAGAGTTCATGTTTTCTCATATCTAGATGATTGGATGGTCAAGAGCACCTCTCGGGCAGGGGCTGAGGAGTCCATGCATTTGACCATCTGGGTGCTTGGAGGTACTAGGGTTTATTGTCAACCACCCAAAGTCCCATCTCAGTCCATCACCACAATTGGACTTTATTGGAGCACTGCTAGAAATGGTTCAGGCCAAGGCCTTCTTGCCCCGGCAATGGTCCATCAACCTGATGACCATTGTGGTGGGAATTCAGTAGAACTAATGGGCATCACATAACACATGTTGAGGTTGCTGGGCCATTTATTTATTTATTTAATGGCTTTTATATACCGACGAACGTTGGGAACATCTCATCGGTTTACAGATAACAGAAATTTAGCAACAGGCTTTACAATTATCGCATGATTATATGAGGAACAGTTAAACCATTAGTTTTTACATATAACAAACTCATTTTTACAAGTAACAAATAACTAAGGAGGTTATGTAATTAAGGTTAGCTAAACTTGGAGGAGCAGAGAAATTCTGAAAAATGGGAGGGATATCTACATTTAGAGGAGGTAAATATACACGTGTTTGAGATTATAATGTCCGGGAGTAAAATCTCTGCCCTCTTTGCCCTGGTGGGATGGGCTTGTCCACCCTGGCAATTAAGAGGGAGGAGAACTCCGATTCTACTATCTCCTGATGTATTACCTGGCCCCAAAATGTACTGGAGCGGCCATGTGGCCGCTCCAGTACATTTCACTCCCTTGGCATGTCTACATGCACAAGGCTCCATGAACCTTAAGGTCACAATGGCATCAACCCAATTAGGACCTCCAGGATCACATCAAGTCACACTGTCCCTCTGGGACTCCTTGTCCTGGTGGTGGGAAATTTTGAATCTGGGAAGGAGGGTGTCCTCCTAAAATCCTCTCACCCAAATTGTCGTACCACAGATGCATTCTGCCTGGGTTGGGGAGCTCATATAGATGGACTCACACCCAGGGTTTATGGTCCACCCAGGAACATCTCTGTCAAATCAATTTCCTGGAGCTCTGGGCAATCAGGTACATGCTGTGTGCTTTTAGAAATTGGCTGTCCAACAAAATTGTACTGATACAGACTGACACCCAAGTAGCAGTGTGGTATGTCAAAAAGCAAAGAGGCACAGGATCGTATCTCCTGTGTCAGGAAGTGATCCAGATCTGATTATGGGCCCTCTCCCATAGAATGGTGCTCAGGGCTATGTATGTAGTTGTAACAGAGAATGTGAAAGCGGACAGACTGTCATGCTTTCAGACCCTACGACTGGTCTCTGGGCCAAGGGGTTGCGAATCAGATCTTCTGCCTCTGGGAAGACATGGATCTCTTTGCAGCAAATTGGAACAGGAAGGTTCCTCAGTTCTGCTCCCTGTACATGACACACGGCACACTAGCCCCAGATGCCTTCTCCCGCCATTGGGGTGAGGGTCTCTTGTATACATATCCTCCAGCTCCACTGGTAGCGAAGACTGTCTTGAAACTTTGCGAGGACAAAGGAACTATGATCCTCATAGCCCCTCATTGGTTGAGACAGGTTTGGTTTCCACTCCTCAGGGTGATGTCCATCCAGAAACTGATCAGGCTGGGGACTTCCCCAAAACTTATCATCCAGGATCAAGGCAGGTTGTGCCATCCCAATCGCCAGCCCCTGTCGCTCACAGTCTGGATGTTATGCTATCACTCAATCTCTTGGAAGATATGTCTCTGGTCCTGGTGGCTTCCAGAAAGCCTTCCACTAGGAAGTCTTAGTGATTGAAGTGGAGGAGGTTTTCCGTATGGTGTGAGCAAAAGGCCCTAGATCCTTTCTCCTTCTCCTCACAAAAACTGCTTGACTACCTCCTACACCTTTCGGAAGCTGATTTGAAGACCAACTCCATTAGAGTGATTCTCACATGGAACAACAGTATATAAAACACTCAAATAAAATCTGCATGCGATTGCTGCATATCACCATGGTTCAGATGATACGCCCACCTCTGTACAGCCTATAGTTGTATGGTTCATGTGGGGCCTGCTTCAGCTGAAGCCTCCCCTCAGGCCTCCTGCTGCGTCTTGAGACCTCAGTTTGATGTTAGCTTAGCTTATGACATCTCTTTTTGAGCCACTGCACTTATGTGACCTGAAGTACCTGACTTGGAAAGTCATATTTTTGGTGGAAGTCACTTCAGCATGCAGGGTCAGCGAGCTCCAAGCCTTAATGTCTTATCCACCTTACACCAGCATTTTTCATGACAGGGTGGTCTTTACCCCAATTTCCTGTCTAAGGTGCTGTTGGACTTCCATCTTAACCAGTCCATCATCCTGCCAACATTCTTTCCCAGGCCTGATTAGCACCAAGTCAAACGAGCCCTACACAGTTGGGACTGCAAAAGAGCCTTAGCCTTCTATCTAGAGCGGACAGTAGCCCATAGATAGTCTTCCCAACTTGTTGTTTCTTTTGATAGGAATAAATTGGGGATCACCTGTGCCAAGCAGACACTAGCAGACTGCATCTCCTTCTGTTTTGCCCAAGCACAACTGCATCTTGGGGGTCATGTCAAGGCTTACTCTGTTCAAGCCATGGCAGCATCTGTGGCCCACATGCATGCAGTCCCCATTGAGGAGATCTGCAGAGCTACGCTGTGGAGGTCTCTCCACATGTTTACATCACATTACCTTTTGAATAGGGATGGCTGATGCGTTAGCAGGTTGTTATTGTTTGTAAGGATTTTGGGTGGACCCCTGGACTCTGTGGCAGATGACCACGCCCACGGGGGAAGGTCCCGTGAGGGGCCACAAGTCAGGCTCAGCTTAGGACACACACACAGTTTGGATCTTTTATTAGACAGTGATGGTGAGCCACCAGAGGTGGCAGTAGTGAGCTGGAATATAGCCCAGCTGGGCTTTGTAGTCCTTCAGGCTCTGGAACAGCAATCCCACAATGGCTGTGCTGTAGTGGAGAGAAACTGATATCGTGAGTAGCAGAAGTGAATGCAGAGTTCAGGATTAGAACCTGGTAATGTACTCACGCAGCGGTCTCAGTATGGAGCACAGGAGCTGAAGTAAAGGCAGGCCCTCGAGGAGCGAGTACCTGGTTCCAGGGAACAGCTCTGAGAGAGATAGATGGTAACTCACAGATGGTATAGGCAGCAGTGTCTTCCAGGCAGAAGTGAAGTCCAGGTAGCGAGTCCAGGAACATGGGCCCTCAAGGAGCGAGTGCCGGTTCCAGACAGCGACCTGAAAGAGAAAAGAGAGAGAGGCCCCCGAGGAGCAGGTACCCCAATAGAGTAGTCCAAGTGGAGGCAGAGTAGCTAGATTCGGAGAGCGAATCCCATCTGTAAGAGAAACCCAACCTTAACCCTTGCTGACTCGTAAGCTAGCAATCACGTAGGCTATTTGTATCATGGATGCATGACGTCATCACAGGGGGGCGCCCCTGAGGTTCGCGCCACTGATGGTACTTGAAGTAGTGCTGCGCGGTGCGCGCACCCTTAGGCAGCTGAACAGCATGGCGGGAGGCAGCGCCCAAGCCAGTCTGGGGACGCTGGAGAGGACGGCAGGAAGACGCCGCGGCAGCCAAATGTCCGTCAACCGCAGGAGGAGTCGCCAAAGAGGTAAGGAAGGCGGAGTGGAGACGTCGGGCAGCGATGGTCGCAACACAGGTTTTGCCAATCTATCCTTCAAAACTTATTTGAGGTGTAGAACTCAACTCTGTTCCTGCCTAGGGCCCATTGTTTTGGTTCAGGCTGCCCACCTCCTGTTGCCAGCAAAACTGGTTCTGGTTGTGCCTATTGGCACTTGTTTCATGTTTTGTTGGTCCCCTTTTATGTTCAGGGGGTAACCTGTAGCTAGGAATTCACCCATGTGTGAGGCCTGCCGTCATGCTTGTACTCTGAGAAAGCAGAGGAACTTACTTGTAACCGATGTTCTCTGTGGACAACAGGATGTCAGTCTTCACTAAACCTGCTTGCCATCCTGTGGAGTTGGGTTTCCACTACATGGGTTTTCTCCTTTTATTATTTTATTCTTATGAATTCTATTATATAAGACTGAGGACGCTTGGTATAGTGCATGTGGCTCAGTCAAAGTTCTAGAAACGTTGACATAAGTTTTCCTTGTTGGGCCCATCCGATGATATCACTCATGTGTGAAGACTGACATCCTGCTGTCCTTGAAGAGACAGGTAAGCAACTCTGTTTTAAATATTGTCCTCCCCATTTGTGCATTTAGGAGGGGTGATTAAATGTTAACAGGCCAGTCATTTCCCAGTGAGAATAATCTGTAATCCTGACAAGGTTTGCCAGCGTACATTTAGTTTTGTATTTTTGGCATAGCTTTTGGCGTTTTCTCCATATAGTGCTTATGTGTTAGAAGTGATATACAGTGATATACCACATGAGCAATTTGATGCTTAGTGATAACTTTTGGATACAGGGAAAAATAGAAGAAACAAAATATTTTTACAAGTTATTATTTCATTGCCTACAAAGTACATTTTTTGAACATAGATTGACTCATCGAAGTACAGAGAAATTTCAGATTTGATAATTTTTTTATTCCTCTGAACTCAACTGAGCAAAATTAAATAATACAAGGTCCATATTCAGACATAGTCCAGATCGCAAAGTTAAACCTAGATTAATCATTTTTCTGTTAATATAACAAAAATAGTGCCCACGATTAAAAAAAAAAAAAAAAAAAAAAAAAGTGTAGTTGGGCTAATTTTCCTGATACTGCATATGTATTTACCACAACACTCCTTCATGTTACATATCTTTTTCCTCTCCCCATTGCATTTACACGCTATGTTTAATTATCAACCTTGTTTTTAATTTTTGTAATCCACTGTTATGGACTTGAGATGTTATTCTTTCTTTGTTTCCATGCACTATTTATGTTATTTTACTACCTGTTCCATGTAAATCTTTAACGTAAATTTTATACCTGTTCCATGTGATGTGTTCCATGTGATGTGCAAACGAATGTCTGTATAAAAAAGCTTCAAATAAATAAAAAAAAAAATAAAAACATGTTATTTTCACATCACACACTGAGTTATTTATCACAGCCATGTTAGCAGCTGAAAAGGCGGAGAGAGAGAGAGGTCCTCGGAAGGGCACTAGTAACTTGGGGTGGGCTGGGCTTTGGGGACAGTTTATCATGCACAGTCATACGTACGAACAGCATAGTTTCCATCAGTGAAGATTTAATGTGATTTGGAGATACGAAAGGTAAAAGAAAAGTAAATTTGTACCTTGTTCTCTTTATTTATTTATTTTATTTATTTAAAACATTTTATATACCGGCATTCGTTGTGGACATCATGTCGGTTTACAGTCAACAAGTTAAGTTTGGAAAATTACATTTTAACAGGGAAGTTCAAACTGGGAGAGGGGGTAACGATAGGCAGCTAAGAAAAGACAGGGTAAACAAAACAAGGATCCTCGCGGTGAGGAGATGGATTATAACAAAACATCTTTACCTAGCTTGATGCTCTCTCTACCTAGCTGCAATCAAGCTAGGTAGAGAGTAAAGTGTAAAAATCTGCTCCTCTTTTACCTTTCATCCCTCCAAATCACATTAAATCTTCACTGGTGGTAACTGTGCTGTTCGTACGTGTGTACATGTAAAACTGCCCCCCAAAACCTACCCCATGCCACAAACCTCACCCAGAATTCATAATGCCCCCTTTTTACAGTGGTATGAAAAGTTCAATTATAAGTGACCCTCCACAGAGGCTCTCTCTCCCCTCCTCTCCCCTCTCAAACTGCGATTTGCGATAAATCCCGTTTTGGGCGTAACGCACAACTATAGCAGTCCTAATACACAAACAAATGGTGTAGTTATTTCCAATATTAATAACTGCGTTGTTGTGCGTTACTTTATTGCATGAAATGTTAACCAGCCCTCATTTCCATTTACTCTGCCCAAACTCCTCCCACTTGACTACTAATTTTAAATTTGCATACACACTTCGCGATGCAGTATTTATCACATTCGCTATGACGTTATCGTGTGCATTAGAGCCCTAATGTGCATAATGCCCTAACGCAATTTGATGAATTTGACTCTCTTAGTCAGATAAACTTATCCAGCTAAATTTAGAGGCATATTTGATAATGCAGCCACACTATTGAATATAGCCGGCTATCTTAAAGTTAGCCAGCTAACTTTAGGGCATATCTACGGGCTGACCAGACTTAGCCGACTAAGTTATCCAGCTAACTCTGAATATTGGAATTAGAAGGTTAACTTAGCCAGCTAACTCAACTCCTCCCCGTTATGCCCCCAGAACATCCCTAACTTATGGGCCGATGCAGTAACGTACGCTCAGGCTGTATCGGCCCGTTAGCTGGCTAGAATTTAGCCAGCGAAGTACCCAAATATTTATTTAGCCAGCTAGCTTCTGAGTTAGCTGGCTAAATGCTTCTGAGATTGGACCTCTTAATGTTTAGCTTTATAGTGCCTTTCATAACGATTACGTGAAAAAGTGATTTCAAGACATAAGGTGAGACCTGGAGTTCAGTCAGTCCTAAGGCCAAAAGGAAAAATTGGGCTTGCCATATGGCTCAGGCCTGCTGCTCAGGTTTCAGATTGTGTCTGTGAAAGCCAGCTAGGGTTGAGGGTGTTGGAGAGGCTATGCACTCAGTCCCAGTTAGGGAGGAGTAATTTAGCTGCTGCTATTGTAGTGGCTTTGCCGAGAAGACATCTTCCAGCTCTTTGGGCCACACAGAGTTCTCGGTGCTGATTGGGCATGCTATCAGGGGTGAAGAGTGTTTAAAGAGGGGTAAAAATAGGTCAGGGAGGGAAAAGAACAAACTCTCCAAAAATGGTTTCTATCTGCTTATTTGACTGTCTGATTTGGTTCCACAATCTGTTCCTCTGTAGCTGGGCCGTTTTTGCATGAAATCTCAAAGCTAGAGGTATAGGAATTGTATAACGACATATTGAATTCTCCCTTTTATCCTGCCTGCAACAAATAATTTTACACAGAGCTCCATTATAATTTAGGATGTTCTTGTATAAAATATAAACCCTCTTTTGAAAAAGCTATTTAGATATAATTTTTGTTTTTTTTCAAGTGATTTAAAAATGTATATACACAAATTTTGCACTTTGTTTTCCCTATTGGCATGTTAATGAAAGTTAAGCAAAGTTGCTTATTGTAACAGATGTTCTCCGTGGACAGCAGGACAAATTAACCATACAAGTGGATGATGTCTTCTGATGGCATCGACCCAAACAGTGCTCTCTCAGAGATCAGAAAGACCTATACATTTTTTTCTGAGCATGCACAGGTATCCCCATACAGCATGAACAGTAAGTTCCTGTTCAAGAAGTGATGAATTTTGTTTCTCCCACACCTAAGCAAACTCCCACCAGTGTTTCTTCACAAGATATTTGGCCAGTAATCACCCTGTACTGAAGTTTCTCTCACTGGGATGGTTAAAGATTTATGTACTTTATCCCAGAAAACAGTTTTCAAGCCTCCTCCACTTTTTTTCTCTCTTCCACCAAAGTGAAAGGGCCCATTACTTGTTCTCTCTCTTCAAAGCTGCTTATATATCACTCCTTGTGACCTTGGGCAAGTCACTTGACCCTCCATTGCCTCAGGTACAAAATTAGATTGTAAGCCCTGTGGGGATAGGGAAATACCTACAGTACCTGAATGTAATCTACTTTGAAATGCCGAAACGAAAAGCGGAATATAAAAAATCTAAATAAATAAATTATATATAAAAAAAAGTTTTAAGATATTCTATTACCTTGGTTATTTTTTTTTATAAACATTTTCTCAGTACCACTTTTTTTCTTTCATTTAAGTCTCAAAAAGAAAAATCTGAATTAGTTTTTAAAGTAGATATCCACTTATGTGGCTGATATTGTCCTGTTTGTCCATGGAGAAAAGCGTTCACTGTTGACATTAAGATTTATACTTTTTGTGGACTTTTCTAACAAATGTGTCCCACGTTTCTTCTATACCATAGGAAGTTCCAGACCCAGTAAAATACTTTGTTACCCAGTGGAGCAAAGACCCCTGGATCCAGATGGCATACAGTTTTGTCAAGACAGGTGGAAGTGGTGAGGCATATGACATTATTGCTGAGGATGTACAAGGGAAGATATTTTTTGCTGGTGAGGTAAGTTTTTCCTTAACTCCTTGATGCTCTGTTATTTTCCCTATCCCATTAAGGGGCACAAATGCATGCTGCCCAGATTCTGGCATCATGGGGATAGTTTTCAGGAGGCTGCCCATTTACAAAGAGTACTTTTTAAAAAATAACTTTTTATTTATTGCAACTTCCAAATTTACATGTCAAGCAGAACATTCAACTGGAAGGAAAGAAATAAATGACATGCAAAAATGAAAAAATAAAAATGTCTTCATTAATTATAAGCCACATAAGTCCACAAAAGAGAAAGGGGGGAGCATAGGAAAAGAAAGAAACATTAAAAAAAAAAAAAAAGAGAGATGGAGAAGTGTCTAAACCTATATCACCAAAAGAACCACATGAGTTAACTGGAGCTTTCTTCCAGAAATGTCTCCAACTGGAAAGGATCATAAAATACAAAACACCCTGATAATTTAAGGAAAAAAAATCTCTCTCCAGTTGAAGACTTTTCTAGAGGAAAGATCCGATTAACTGATGTGGTTCTTTCAATGATTTCGGAGCGGCCTCGGAGGGAACAGGCAATGCGCGCTGGGCTCGGCGCGTACAGGTTGCACAAATGTGCACCCCCTTGCGCGCGCTGACCCCGGATTTTATAAGATACGTGCGGCTCGAACAAAAGTATGCCCTCACGCAATTTTATAAAATCCGGCCCTATACGTATAGGTTATAAAATACTCTCAACGCATATATGTCTTTAGCTCTAGGCACATATCTTAAATGCACTTAGGGGAGTAGAGAGACTTTTTATAAGGCTCAGTCTGATTCTTTATATATGGACCATTGTAAGGGGGCACTTTGATTTGGGGTGAGTTTTCAGGGGGTAGTGTTAGACGCATTCAGAGGTATCCATTGTAAAATTTGAAATCATTAAAGAATTTTAGACCTTAACAAGAGGTGTTGATTTATACATGGCAGTCTCTGCTAGCTGCATTGTACCAAATCAGCTCCTTTTCATCCTGGCTATTTAAAATTCGCGTAGCTCCCACGCGGCCCACGTACGTGCCTATGTGGCTGCTTTTATGCATTCAAGGCTTTTAAAATCTACCTCTAAGGTTCTAGAAGTAAAAAGAATATCTCTATACTGTAGAGGGAGGAGACGGCGGAAAGTATGAAGGTCACTGAAGAAAGGTTGATAAAAGAGGGTATTCACCTTTCAAATGTTTTCTATGGCTTACGTTATTACAATAATAGCATGGGTCACAACCTCTGATTAATTTTAGCTGGATCAATTTGTAAAGTTAGAGAGATCCAGGATCACTCAAATATAAAATCTTTGTATCTCAGTCATTTAATTGAGTCTGTGTAGGCTTCTCTTCCCTATCTTTCAGTTCAGATTAATTAATTTGATTTTGTCTGATATATCTTTTGCAATCCATTATCTAATACTTTTGATTCATTATCTGCAGTTTTATTTTCTGGATTCTCTAATTCTTCCTTCAAATCTTCAATCTTTTCTAAGTCAAAACTTTTATTCTCTGGGAACTGCAGATTTGCATCATTTTTAGTAACATAACATTTTTTTAAAAACATTTTCATTCAATTCCTGATTGTCATTCAACTCATAGGGGGTAATTTTCAAAAGGAGTTGCGCATGTAAATGTAACTACTTTTTATAGCAATTTTCAAAAGCCATTTACACGAGTAAAGTGCATTTATTCAAGTAAAACCCAGTTTTACTCGAGCAAATGTTTTCTAAAATCAGGTCCTTAGAGAACAGGTGTGTCAGGCTGTGGAAGGCACTGAGAAGTGCTTTCTTCCATCTTTAAATTAAAAATTATACTCGTATCTCTTTAGCTTCACAAACTCACAAAAAATGTATTCACACAGTACACCTTATGGGTTTTGCCCAACCAAAGTGATTATCTCTCTCACTCCTTGTCATTTCGATCCCCTCTTAATCAGTAGCTTTCTGTATCATATATATTTTTTTTAATTTTTACTTTTTTTTGTGTTTGTTAATTTTAGAATTCCTGCTTTTTTTGTTTGTTTGTTTGTTTTTGTTCTTTAATTTAATTTTTTTTTTTCAAAAGGGAAATTCAACCCTACCTGACTTCTAGGAACCAGAATTCAAGTGGCCCCATAGTCATAAGATTTTATTTTTTTATTTTATTTTTTTTAGCTTCTAAAAACCCTACTCCTAAGAACCGGACTTCAGATGGTTTGTTTAGTCATAAGGAAAAGGAGCCAGACTTCAAATGGCTCTCTAAGAGAAGCTTTAAACTTCTAAAAACTGTACTTTTAACTAGTAAATTTTATGGTGCACTATTTCATAACCAAGATCATAAAATGCCCGTGGGTGTTAAATACTTGCAAAGCAAATCAAATTACATCTATTTTTTAGCTCCGTTCACGTCACAAGATCATAACTATTATGAAGGGACTGCTGATCTACAGCTGATCTCCTTTTTCCAGAAAACAAAATTATCTAAAATAAAAACCCCATAAAACCCATAATCCCAAACACACCTCCCATGTGGAATAGCGAAGACCAAAAAAGGATCACCCAGACCACATGAAAAGAATGCCAGAGGGGGGGAGAGAGAAAATTAAATCACTTTGTCACACCTGCACAAAAGTGGAAAAACTACCATGAAAAGAAGATAATTAATTTTAAAAAATTACCAAAAGAAATGGCTCTAATTTAGGAACTGATTCTACCTTAAGAAAAAGACACAATAACAAGAAAATATCAGGACACCAAACAAATACAACTCACAAATCCAATTCTTATTTTACCCCCCCTTTTTTTTTCCCCTGTAGCTACATTATACTGTGGAGGGAAAAACAGAAATTCCAAGCAAACACGATAAGGTGGTCACAAAAATATTAAAACAGACTTGATCTTAAATGCTGCTTTGGATTAGGGGTTTCGGTACCACATTTGTGGAGATTAAAGTTCTTCCCTTTAACTTGCTCCACAATAAAAATAAACAAATCATAAGCAGTACAAGGTAACCTTCTTTATTAACATAATATTACATGAGAAGCACACTCTCAGCGTCTGCTTCTAAAATCCAGTTCTTACAATGAGGCTTAAGTACTCTTTATTTCTACAAAATCATGGTTCAGCAAAAAGATTTCAGACTGACCAATAACAATTTCACTTAATTTTGCTTCCACATCATATCTTTATATATCTTAGATCATGACTAGTTAACAGGTCAGCATGACCCACGTACTAGTTCTAATTAGCTATATAGCACAGCACATTTTTTGTTACCACAAGAAAGGATCACACATCATTATATCTATTTTCTACCAAATGCAATTACTACTTCAACTTTGGCATAGTGGTACTCTGCATATAAGAAAATTACTTCTTACCTGCTAATTTTCGTTCCTGTAGTACTATGGATCAGTCCAGACGGTGGGTTATGTCCCCCGTCCAGCAGATGGAGTCAGAGCAAACTTCGGAGGGTGCTAACATATAAGCCGGTGCACCCCTCCTGTATCCTCAGTATCAAGAATATCAAAGCCAAGGAAGAATACTGGACAGACCAAGGCAGGTGGATCAAGCAAAACCCTGAACAATCAACTGTAAACCGTGAAGAACTATGCAACGTGCAATAAGAACTGTCCAAACAGAGACAAACACAAACACACAGGTAGACATCCCCGAAGGGAGAATAACCATGAGAATAGTAAGACAGGAGAGACGAACGAGCAGGTTCCCTCCTAGATCTCAAGAAACGTCCAGGGAGGGCGTCTGGACTGATCCATAGTACTACAGGAACGAAAATTAGCAGGTAAGAAGTAATTTTCTTTTCCCTGTACGTACTAGGATCAGTCCAGACGGTGGGATGTACCAAAGCTTCCCTAAACCGGGTGGGTCCCCGGGAAGCCTGCTCGAAGGACCCTGTCCCCAAAGGAACCAGACTCAGATACCTGTACATGAAGCCGGTAATGTCTGGAGAACGTGTGAAGAGACTTCCAGGTCGCCGCACGACAGATTTCCTGCGCAGAGACGAGCTGGGACTCCGCACAGGAGGCAGCCTGGGCTCGGAGAGAATGAGCCTTGAGACCCGTCGGGGGATCCTTCCCGGAACCGATGTACGCCGAAGTCACCGCCTCCTTGAGCCAGCGCGCAATCGTAGTCTTGGACGCTTGACTACCCTTTCTAGGCCCCGACCAGAGCACGAAAAGGTGGTCGGAGACCCGGAACTCGTTAGTCACCTCCAAATAACGTAGAAGGGTGCGCTTCACATCCAGGCGGCGAAGAGACAGGGGAGCATCAGCCGGGAAGGCTGGCAGCTCCACTACCTGGTTCACGTGGAAAGAGGAAACCACCTTCGGCAGGAACGAAGGAACGGTCCGGATGTGAACCCCCGAGTCCGTGAACCGGAGGAAGGGTTCCCGACACGAAAGAGCCTGCAGCTCGGAGATGCGCCGCGCCGAAGCGATGGCGACCAGGAAGACCGCCTTCAGTGTGATGTCCTTGAGAGCAGCCTGCCGCTGTGGTTCAAAGGGAGGGCCCCCTAGAGCCCGCAAGACCAGGTTGAGATTCCACGAAGGACAGAGAGGACGCACCGGCGGACGTAGGCGCTTAACTCCCCGGAGGAAGCGCGAGATGTCCGGATGAGACGACAGATCAGGCCGTCCCGTGGCACGAGCCAGCGAAGCGAGAGCGGAGACCTGCACCCTCAGGGAATTGTAGGAGAGGCCCTTCTCCAGCCCCTCCTGCAGGAACGCCAGCACCTGATGACGGGATACTGCAGCCGCGAGAGCACCCCGCGCCGAGCACCAGACCTCAAAAACCTTCCATACCCGCACATAAGCGACCGATGTGGAGGTCTTCCGCGCCTGGAGGAGCGTATCTACCACGGGACCGGCGTAGCCCTTGCGCAAGAGGCCCCTCCTCTCATAAGCCACGCCGCAAGACAGAAGTGTTCCGCCTGCTCCGAAAATACCGGGCCCTGGCGGAGCAGACATGGCAGGTGCGAGAGACGAAGGGGCTCGCCCACCGCCAGGCGAAGGAGATCAGCGAACCACGGGCGCCGCGGCCACTCCGGAGCCACTAAGATGACCCGACCGACGTGTTTTTCTATTCTCCTTAGCACCTTGCCCACGAGGGGCCAGGGGGGAAAAATGTAGAGCAACAGCTGAGGGGGCCATGGAAGGGCCAGGGCGTCGACGCCCTCCGTGCCGCGCTCCCGCCGACGGCTGAAGAACCGAGAGGCTTTCGCGTTGACCGCTGACGCCATGAGATCCAACGCAGGCGTCCCCCAGCGTCTGACAATGAGAGCCATCGCCTCGTCGGAGAGGGACCACTCTCCCGGATCCAACACCTGACGACTCAGATAATCCGCCTGGATGTTGTCCACCCCGGCGATGTGGGAGGCTTCCAGACGTTCCAGGAAACGTTCCGCCCAAGCCATCAGACGAGCCGCTTCCAGCGCCACCAGTCTGCTCCTGGTGCCCCCTTGCCGGTTGATGTAAGCCACCGTAGTCGCATTGTCCAAGAGGACTCGGACCGCTCGTCCTCTGATCATGGGCAGGAACTGCACGAGAGCCAACCGGACCGCCCGGGTCTCCAGGCGGTTGATTGGCCAGGCCGCCTGTTCTTTCGTCCACAGACCTTGCGCCGAGCTCCGGAGACACACTGCCCCCCAGCCGGACAGACTGGCATCGGTGGTGACTACAATCCAGTCCGGCGTCTCCAGGGGGCATCCTTGGGATAGGTTCCTGGGATCCAGCCACCATCGCAAGCTGGCCCTGGCGGTCGGAGGGAGAGGAAGGATCGCCTGATAATCCTGGAAGACCGGCTTCCATCTCGAGAGAAGGGACATTTGCAGGGGCCTCAAGTGTGCAAACGCCCAGGGGACTAGGCTGATTGCGAACGCCATAGAGCCGAGGACCTGCAGGTAGTCCCGCGCCGTGTGAACCGGGAGAGCAGAAAACCTGATGATCAGCTCCCGCAGGGCTTGCGCCTTGTCCGGCCGCAGGAAGACCTTGCCCTGTACCGTGTCGAAGCGCGCCCCCAGGAAGTCCAACTGTTGGGACGGAAGGAGACTGCTCTTGCTGAAGTTCACCACCCAGCCAAGGGACTGTAGGAAGGACACCACTCTGTCGACTGCCGCCCGCCCCTGCGGCAAGGACTTCGCTCTGATGAGCCAGTCGTCCAAATAAGGGTGTACGAGAATGCCTTCCCTCCTCAGCGCTGCTGCCACCACTACCATAACCTTGGTAAAGGTCCTGGGCGCGGTCGCCAGACCGAAGGGCAGCGCCTGGAACTGAAAGTGTTGACCCAAGATCTTGAAACGAAGGTACCTCCAATGGTCCGGGCGGATCGGGATATGCAGATATGCTTCCGTGAGATCGAGGGAGGCTAGGAACTCCCCCTGATGAACCGCCGCGATGACGGAGTGGAGCGTCTCCATACGAAACCTGGATATCCGAAGCATCTTGTTGACCTCCTTGAGATCCAGAATAGGGCGAAAGGATCCGTCCTTTTTGGGAACCACGAAGTAAATTGAATAATGTCCCGAGCCCACCTCTCCTGAGGGGACGGGCGCAATGGCTCCCAAGTCCAGGAGGCGGTCCAGCGTCTGCTGTATCCCCAGCCGCTTGATGCTGGACCCGCAGGGAGAAAAGAGGAACCTGTCCCTGGGAGACCGGACAAATTCCAACGCGTAACCGTGCCTTAGGATGTCGAGGACCCAGCGGTCCGTGGTGATGTTGGCCCACTCCTCGTAAAACAGGGCGATGCGACCCCCAATCCGGGGTAGCGAGGAGAGGGCCGGCCTGGCATCATTGTGTTGTCTTGCCGGGGGCTCCCTGAGCTGAGGAGTCCCTGGAGGGTCTGCGGCCCCGAAAGGGCCGAGTCCACGACTGCGACCGGTTTGACGGGGTCCTCGGACCTTGCTGTCTGGAACCCCTGTAGCGCCTCTGAGCGCAGTACCTGTTCCTAGGGGTCCCCGTGGACGGACGAAAGGACCGGTGACGGTCCTCTGGAAGCTTGTGGACCGAGTTCTCCCCCAGGGTCTTGATAATCTGATCTAAGTCTTCCCCAAAGAGGAACCTGCCCTTAAAAGGCAGGGCACCCAGGCTAGACTTGGAGGAAGCGTCCGCAGCCCAGTTCCGAAGCCACAGGAGGCGCCTGGCGGACGCCGCCGACGCCATGGTCCTCGCCAGGACCCGCAGCAAGTCATGTAACGTGTCTGCTCATTAAGCGATCATCGCCTCCAGCCGGTCAGCTTGAGCCGCCTCGTCCGGTGGCAACTGCTGGGAAGTGAGGAGCTGTTGGACCCATCGCAGACCGGCTCTCTGGGTAAGGGAACCGCATATGGCCGCGCGGACTCCCAGTGCCGAGACCTCGTAGATCTTCTTGAGGGCGACCTCCAGCTTCCTGTCCTGAATATCCCGTAGGGCAGTGCCTCCCGTGACCGGAATCGTGGTTCTTTTCGTGACGGCGGAAACCGCTAAGTCAACCTTGGGGACCTTCAGAAGATCCAGAAAATCGCTCGGGAGAGGATAGAGCTTATCCATGGCCCTGCTAACCCGAAGGGACGCCTCCGGGTTATCCCACTCCCTCACGAGGAGGTGTAGAAAGGAATCATGGATCGGAAACGTCCTTGCCAGGGGACGGAGACCCGCTAAGACAGGGTCTCCCTTGGATGTAGCGGAGGCCACGGAAGGCGCTGGAGGCCCCGGGGGCTCGACTGGGGGGTCAAGGTCCAATTCCTGAAGCACGTGGGGAATGAGATCAGTCAATTCCTCCTTGCGGAAGATCCGCAGAACCCGTGGGTCGACGCATTCCAGGTGTGCCGCTGAGATTGTCTCGTCGTCCGCTTGCGACGCCGGGTCGCCC
Organism: Rhinatrema bivittatum; assembly: GCF_901001135.1. Classification (NCBI taxonomy): domain Eukaryota; kingdom Metazoa; phylum Chordata; class Amphibia; order Gymnophiona; family Rhinatrematidae; genus Rhinatrema; species Rhinatrema bivittatum. Next base: position 512,686,539 of record NC_042616.1, read on the forward strand.
CCCAGACCCGGTAGGGGCGCGGGCGTACTCAGGGGGGCCCTGGGGCTGCCTCCCCCGGCCCCTAATCCCGCCACCGACACACTTGCCAGCCTTGGAGCTTTAGCGGGAGGAGGAGCGGGAACCGAGCCCCCCTGCGGATTCAGGCTCTGCAGGTACGCTTGGTGCATGAGCACCACAAAATCCGCCGAGAAACCAGATGGGCCCGCTGATGGGGTGGGAAGGGGGTCTTTGGAAAGCCCGGAGGTGGAGGGAAGAGGCCCCGGATCCAGGCTCGGGGGCGCCAGGGGTAAAAACTCCCCCGAGGTTTCTTCTGCGTCAGAGCCTATGCTACTTTCCAGTTCCAAGATGGCCGCCGCTCCCGCCAACGACGGGGGCGGGCCCAACCCCCGAGGCCCGTGGCGCTCGGCTCGCGGTGGAGAAGTGGTTAGGAGAGCGGTGCTAGTCTCCCCCCCAGGAAGGCACCTGCCGCAGAGACCGTCCCTCGATGAGGCTTGTCCCGGGCCGCCACAGGCTGAACAACGGACGCGCTGCATCGCGAGCGTCCGGGGGGGGGGGGGGGGGGGGGGGGGGGGGAGAGCCAATGCACACGAGGCAGCAACGCCGAAGATCTCGCCGCGGGAGGAGCGGGCCGTCCGCGCCCGAGCTCAGCTCAAATCAGCCCAACAGCCCCGGGGGCGGCAGGGGAATGAAACGTCCGTGCCGCCTGCGGTCCTGGGGAATGTGACGTCGCGGGACCGTGGGGAGAGGGCGAAAGACCGCGACTGAAGTGAGGGGAGAGGCTGGCCCCACCTGCATCCACCGAAGAAGAACGCCAAAGACAAGCTAGAAAGGAAAAAATACAAGATCTCCCCCCAAAACACTTACCCTGTGCCCCTCCGGGATAGTAAGCTAGACGGGGGGGGGGGGGGGGAAGGAAAGAAGAGGCAGTCCAAATGGCAAGCCTGAAAACCGTGGCGCCAGCCGAGCCGGCTCACCACCAGAAGAACAAAACTTTTTTTTTTTTTTTTCAATCTAATATGATTTAATAGCTTGATCCACCGGAAAGAGATAGAATAATGAGAAAAAAACAAGTGACAAGTCACTCAGTAGAGGGAACAATGAGTTCCCCTCCTCACATCTGCTGGAGTCAGAGAGATACTGAGGACACAGGAGGGGTGCACCGGCTTATATGTCAGCACCCTCCGAAGTTTGCTCTGACTCCATCTGCTGGACGGGGGACATAACCCACCGTCTGGACTGATCCTAGTACGTACAGGGAACTAAGGATTGTTTAGATTTCAGTCTTGTTCCTCATATTTTATCTAGTACAGGGAGCAAGTTTTGCAACAACTAATACATATCTTTTATTTTTAAAATCCAAAATAGCATTCATAGCAAGAATCATTAAGGAACTTATACGTTGAATTAAACTATGTTGAACAGAGAGATACAATAAAACCTTTTGACATCGTCGCCCAGATTCTGGCATCATGGGGGCAGTTTTCAGTAGGCTGCCCATTTACAAAGTACACATTTTTTTAAAACTTTTTATTTATTGCAAGTTCCAAATTTACAAGTCCAGCAAAACACTAAACTGTAAGAAAAAAAAAAGTGACATATACCTAAATGAAAAAAATAAAAATATTCTCATTAATTATAAGCCATATAAGTGCACAGAAGAGAAGGGAGCATAGGAAAAATTAGAAACAATAACAAAAAAAATATAGATGGTGGACTGTCTAAATCTTTATCACCGAAAGAACCACATCGGTTAACTGGAAGATTTTTCAATATTTCTAGCTTCTCCCGAATTAAGGGCTGGCAAATACTGTTCTCATTGTCAGAAGTAAAGATTCTGACAGAAATTAACTCTTCAGTCAAGTATTTATGGAACATATCTCTTGGTGAAGTAGACAACAATCTAGGAAAATTAACGGAAGATTACACCTACTACTGTTATTTTCAACATTTCCAGTTTATTTCGAAGACTTAGGATATTCTTATTTAGTTATTTATTTAATTAGAAACTTTTATATACCGGTATTAGTGGGGACATCATACCGGTTCACATATTAACAGAAGGCTTGGAAAATACATTTCAACAGGAAGGAACATTTCTTAACCTAAGTAGCCTGCACATCTTGCAAAGAAGAGATCCTTTCTTCACACTGATGAGCAACAGCATAATCAGATTAAATCTTTTTATCTTGATCTTTATCTTATCTTTCAACTTGAGAACTGTTTTCTGAGAGAAAATACATACATCTTTAGCCATCCCAGTTAGAGAAATTTCAGTATAGGTGACTGCTGTCCAAATATTTTGTGAAGAAATTCGGGCGGGAATTTGCATAGGTAAGACAGAAACAAAACATCACTTTTGAAACGGGAACTTACTCTTCATGACTGAAGAGGGACCCCGTGCGGCTGCACAGATAATGGCATGCTGGGCATGCTCAGTGTGCTAGTCAGTTTCCCATGCTGGGCTCCATCTGATGATGTCACCATCCTGCTTGTCCTAGGAGAAAGGCATGGAGTATCTTAGCCAGCCCCTGCTGCAGGTTAGGTTGCTCATGAAGAGGTTGGGAGAAACTGGAGGAACTGGGAGGGTTAATTTGTGGGAGAGCTGTTACATTGGATAGTCAAGTGTGGTAGTTACGCTGATAAAGTTAAGGAGAAATGCAACTCTATTCCTCTTAGTGAATTTTTGAGTCCCAGTTCTAAATTACTGATATATTTTTTATGTATTACGTATTGTATTTTATTGCTGTATTATTTATATGATATGTTTTAATTGTTGTATTAGCTTGATATAAACCACCTTGGCTTGAATTTGTTTCCAGGAAGGCGATATAAATGTAAAAGATAATATATTCCACTGGCGTTTGACTCAACTATTGCTTTCTCAAGGAGTTTATTCCTAAACCAGTGGTTGTCAAACTTTTTTTGGTAAAGGAATCCTATCATAATATATTATGAAATTCTGTGTACTCTCTCCCTGCTGCTTTGTCACTGTATCTCTCTCTCTCTCTCTGTGTATATATATCTCTATCTATCTCTATATCTATATATATATCTCTAATTGTGTGGTAACCTTTAGGGATGCTCCAGGTTCTGTGGAAACTTGATTGAAAAACAGTGGTCCAAACATATGCAGTTTCATATATACTGTTGGATTATTTGAGTTTGTGTTAGGGTGGAATCGGTTAATCCACCACCACTGATCTAATGGTTTTCCTGTGTTTGCAGCTGTATTTCTTTTCTTCTTAAATGCATTGACTTATCCCAGGACAAGTAGAATGCTAATCCTCACATATGGGTGATGTCACTGGACGGAGCCCTATCACGGAAAACTTTCTGTCAAAGTTTCTAGAAACTTTTGACTGACACACTGAGGCCACTGAGCATGGCCAGCATGCCATAATTCCCTGATCCACAGGGGTCTCCCTTCAGTCTTCATTTTTCCGCGCTGCTATGAGCCTCGCGGATAAGGAGCCATGTGTGGTAAATTCACACTTGAAAAAAGTTTAAAAATTATTTCGGAAAAAGTTATCCCACCGTAGGGGTCTCCCTTTTTTTTTCATCACCGGTGAGTAAAACAAATTTTCTGGTTGATACTGTTCACTAAATTTCTAGTCAGAAGGTGGACAACGGCTGTCCGGCCTTCAGTATGGCTACCGGGTTTAAAAAATGCCCGAATTGTATTTGCACTATGTCCATAACGAACCCGCACACTGAATGTGTGCTATCTTTAGGCATCTTTTCCATCTTCAATTGCTGCCTTCAACTTCAACTCAATTGTCTACAGCTGGAGTGGTTAAAAAATTGGTATTGAAAACTCGACGTTGTCCGGACGAAGCGGGTGACTGACCATTGTCTATAAAGTCAACCTCGATCATTGAGAAAAAGAGCACCGAGCATCGAATGAAACATCATCATTGAAGACCTCTGGATCCAGATTCTGACACGATGCCCAGAGTTCCTTCGATGCCTATCGAACCAACTCCTAAGAAACCTCGGGTGGATGAGTCATCAATGCCCTCAAGGCCTATGACTCCCAAGCAATCCCCACCGACATCGGTGCCGGGTACCGTGCCACCACAGGGACCTGTGGAATGGCCGGTTTCGCCCTCACTGCCACCCCCTATAGCTGCTCTGAATTCACCAGCTATAAAGGTCTTTCAGCCATGAAGGTCGGTATAGAAAAGTGTTAAATAAATAAATAAAAGTGGAACTGGACGTATATATACGCCAGGCGGTTCGAGATGCTATCCGAGAGCTACCTTCGATGCCAGCACCGGTGCCGATTCCATCTTCGATGCCGATTCCATTACCGACACAGATTCCATCACCTTCCTCGGACACCTGGGATGATGCAGGTACCGATACTTCATTGGATGAAGTCCTATCAGATCCCTCACCTACGGAGGAAAGGAGAAGGCCCCCCCCCCCCCCCAGAGGACCTCTCTTTCTACTTTTGTTAGAGATGGCTGATACATCCCTTTCTGTTAGTGATGGAGGAAGATACCAGACAAAAAACTCTAGAAGTTTTACAATTTGTGGATCCACCAAAAGAAGTTCTTGCAATACCAGCGCATGAAGTGCTCGTGGACCTCCAACACAGGTTATGGGAACACCACAATCTGTGGTGGTGGAATCGGCCCAAAAGAAATCTAAAAGAATCAAGCCACATTCATCTACTCCTCCTGGGAAGGAGCACAGATTCTTAGACACCATCGGAAGAAAGATGTTCCAAGGCTCAATGCTGGTTTCCAGAATTGCATCATACCAGCTTTATATGACACAATACCAGCGTAATCTATGGAAACAGCTGCAAGAACTATCTGACTCACTTCCACAACAGTTCCAGGATTCTTTTAATAATATCATTTACAAAGGCCTGGAAGCTGGAAAGCATGAGGTCTGTGCAGCATATGACAGTTTTGAAACGTCATTCAGGATGGCCTTGACAAGTATGCTTTCCTATACTCCTCGATCAGAGAACCAATTCGCCTGGGCACAGCACCCACTCTCATAACTTAGGATCAGGGCCGGTTACGCCATCCCAACCTTCAATCCCTATCTCTAACGGCCTGGATGTTGAAAGCTTGATCTTGCGACCACTCAATCTTTCAACTAATGTCTCTCAAGTGCTTGTAGCTTCACGTAAACCTTCCACACGAAAAAACTATCGTCCTAAGTGGACAAGATTCACTACATGGTGTGCACAGAAAGGTATTGACCCTTTTTCCTGCCCCCATGTCATCTTTATTAGACTACTTTTGGCACCTCTCAGACTCAGGTCTCCAGACCTCGTCAGTAAGAGTACATCTCAGCGTACCATAATACAATAGGGAATGCACCGATATCAATGCAACCCCTTGTTAGTAGATTTATGAGAGGTTTAATTCACCTTAAACCCCCGTTATGTCCACCAGACACAGAATGGGACCTTAATGTAGTACTAACAAGACTCATGCGTTCTCCTTTTGAACCCATGGTTTCCTGCGATATTAAATTTCTTACATGGAAGTCTATATTCCTGATAGCCATTGCATCTGCTAGAAGGGTTAACGAGTTACAAGCATTTGTCATATACTCACCCTATACAAAATTCTTACATGATCGCGTGGTACTCTGTACACACCCAAAATTCCTTCCCAAGGTAGTTACGGAATTCCATTTGAATCAATCCATAGTCTTACCCACATTCTTCCCAAGACTTCACTCTCTCCAAGGTGAAAGTGTTTTGCACACCTTGGACTGTAAACGTGCACTTGCATATTACCTAGATCGCATTTTCATAGGAAGTCCACCCAGCTCTTGGTTTCTTTTGATCCAAACAAACTGAGTAATGCAGTGGGCAAGCAAACTCTCTCCAACTGGCTTGCAGATTGTATACAGTTCTGCTATGAAAAAGCAGGCCTTCCTCTCCAAGGGCGAGTAAAGGCGCATTCAGTAAGAGCAATGTCAACCTCATTAGCACACTGTCGTTCAGTGCCAATAGCTGACATACGTAAAGCTGCAACATGGAGTTCTCTTCACACCTTTGCAGCTCACTACTGTTTGGACAAGGAAGGAAGACAGGATTCAGCCTACAGACAATCTGTCTTAAAGAACTTGTTTCCAGCATAATCCCAACTCATACATCCAACCTGCTGTGATTTTAGGCTGCCTCATTTGTTTTTTCCAACAGTTCACCAGTTATTGTGCCTATAGCTTGCTAATCACCCATATGTGAGGACAAGCATCCTGCTTGTCCTGGGATAAAGCAAAATTGCTTACCTTGTAATAGGTGTTATCCCAGGACAGCAGGATGTAGTCCTCACGAAACCCACCCGCCACCCTGCGGAGTTGGGTCCGATACGTTTTATTATTTTATTTTTGGCTAAAGCTTATTGCTACAAACGAGACTGAAGGGAGACCCCTGTGGATCAGGGAATTATGACATGCTGGGCATGCTCAGTGGCCTCAGTGTGCAAGTCAAACGTTTCTAGAAACTTTGACAGAAAGCTTTTCGTGATAGGGCTCCATCCAGTGACGTCACCCATATGTGAGGACTACATCCTGCTGTCCTGGGATAACACCTATTACAAGGGAAGCAATTTTGCTTTCTGTCTGCTGTAACCTATGCAGTGGTTTGTACCTTTCTAAGAATTAGAGCATTGTGGGTGCTAGTCTTGTTAGCATCTTCAAAATTAAAATATAATTTTGGCAGCATAGATTGGGTAGGAGAAGGAGTCAAAATATATTCAGAATTTCCTTTCATTAGTGTCTCTCTTGAACAGGTTTTATAGGGCAGAAATAGTTCTGAATATAGTCTTTAAGTGGAATTAATTGTTTCTGTTTTATTGCAGGCTACCAACAGACATTTTCCACAGACAGTCACAGGAGCTTACCTGAGCGGTGTGCGAGAAGCAAGCAAAATAGCTGCATCTTAAATATAGTTCCAAAAAGCTGTTTCACCAGACAACTATCTGTTTTCTCTATTTCTGCATAAAACTCAGATAAGATTGATGGGACGGGCATGAAAAATAATCTTGAGCTGTTTTCTCTCATCAGCTCCTGTGCAGCCAGCAGTGAACTAATCTATGGTGTTGAGCTGGATCTATTGTTACATTTCCTTTTCTACAGTAGCTTGCCAGAGATGGTACATAGGTGATGTTCCTTAGAACAATCCCTCTTTCGATTCTGTAGTTCTCCATGCAACAGAAACGGGGAAATCTGTGATACTTCACCTTCACTATTAAGGCAGTGACTTTTTTTTTTTTTTTTTTGTATGCTTGGTCTCCTACCAGTCAGCAATATAGAAAATATAATCATTTGCAGAAGTCAAGGTTATAATTACTGCTGAAACAGCTTACTGTGAAAACTACAAACAAATACTGGATATGAGTGATACCTACTACATATGTCATTGTAAAGAAATTATAGTGATCATGTCCCTGGGCTTCAGATGTGTTTTGCTTTTGTTTTGTTTTTTTCCTGCTATTTGCTAGAAGTTTTGTTGATAAACTCCGTTCTCCTCCTTAAATTATGGAATGGCTCAGCAGAGTGGGCCCATTTTAGACAGGAAGAACATTTTTTGATTTTTTAACATCAAGATTTGAAAACTGATATGGTATATCCTTTTTTGGTGTTTAATACAATACCAGGAATTAGGTTTGATGTTTGATTTTCCTTTGAGATTAAAATAAACTGAAATTAGATAAATACTCATGCTTTTAGGAAGGCATGAACAGTGCTGTTTGTACAGTGTGTTTTGTGTTTTTATCAGTGTGAATGTTAATAAGACTTGTGCTTTAAATAACTTATCAAGAATCTTTTTATTTTAATTTTCTGTCCTGAAGAGTACCCTTTTGGTATATATCTGTAAAATCAGTGACCCCAAGATGGAATATTTTGGCTGTATTTCTAGCTTACAAGTAATTGAACATTCTTGCTATATTCTGCAAAACAGAAATGTAAGATGTTACTTGTGTAATACTTAGAGTTGAATAATGTTTGTTAGGATAAAGGATAACTTCAAAAAAAAATCTAAATTTATATTGCATTAAACATGATCCCTTTTAATCCTTCTTTGTTTTGTTTTTGGTAGCTGTGGGTATTTTTTGCTTTCTAGATCCTTGGTATGGATGTGTAACCAGAGGTTAAAAATTTAAAGAAGGGGAAGGTCTCTATATTTACCTGTTCCCTGGGGAGCGCTGGTTGGGTCTGTCATAGGCCAGGACTAAAGAAAAATGAGACTGGGGTCTCCCAGAACTGATGTCGGTGCTGGCAGAAAAAAAAAAAAGAAGAGCTCTGGGGATCTTAGAAGCCTCAGGGGAGGCGAGGAGATAATCAGCTGATGTAAAGGCAGCTATGAGAGTTTCTCTCCTTTCACTGTTCAGCCTTGGATGGGACTGAAGAGAGTAAGCTCAGAAGGAGGAGCAGAGCTGCCAAGATTTTTACTTTCATTTTACAAAAGCAGCACTGCTAAGACTAGAGCTGTGGTAAATTCCTGCCAGTGTGTAAGTAAATGTGTTAGCCTCCACCACCTTGTGTGCACATGCTGAAAAGGTATGTGAAGAGTCTGGTGGAATAACACATTTGAGTTTCCCACTAATCAAGCAATCCAGATCTCATCCAGATTCATAATCATGCTCAAAAATGTCTAAAGGTTTATGCCTATAACTTAATACCAAGAAGGGGGGCGTTTATGGGCTAAATGTACTTTAAAACTTGTTCTAAAGTACCCTTGGAACTATTTAAGCTGAGGCATCCCTAGAGTACTGATCTCACTGAAGGATGGCTGTTGAGAAGTCAGTGAGCCTGGTTTTAAGTGAGGGAGCAGAAGGTGTTAGACCAGATCTCTTCAGAGACTGCTCTAAAGTGCCAGAAAACCATTGAAGTTGAGCGCATAGAGGTTAGGAATATCATTCTGTGGAAGAGCTTTGTGTGAATGTGCCTTTGAAATTGGAATCAAAGGTAAGAAATGGGTTCAGAAAAGTCAGTTACTGTTTAAAAATTTTGGTGGACATGTGGGGCGAGGGATTTGAAGTCCACCTTTGATAGACAGAGATTGAGAGAGAAAGTTTGAGATGGATTTGTTGCCGAGCTTTCATTTTTACTGGAATAAAATCTGAGATATAACCTGTACTTAAGTACTGTGCAGCTGTAATAATTAAATTTAGATTTTCCTTGAAAGGAAACAAATCATAAATAAGGAAGAATTATCTGTGAAAGGGATAACAGGTTTTAGATGCCAGATTCTAAGATTGAAACCTGTGTAATAAGAGACTGTGATTTGAGAACAATTCTTTTTTTTTTTTTTTTTTTTTTTTTTAAATTTTAACAATTTTTAGGCATACCATATAACTGGAGAGACATTGTCAAATTTGTTATATGTGAGAACAAACAGACAAGCACACTACCACCTGCGAAGTATGTAATACAGTCACAGTTATAATTCTTGACCTAAGAATAATCTTTACAAGGAAGAGAATACACAGGCGGTATACAAAAGAGAGAATTTTGACTATGCTTACAACTCTGTCAGGTCGATACAGCAAGGCCGCGTTAGAGTGCGGCAGTGCCGGGCGCACCCTCGTTCCCCGCACGCACAGTCCTGCTCACATACCGCTCGATACTCTATTTAAATTGCTTGCAAATGCAAGCCGCGTCTGCGAAGCGTTAGGCGAAGGGTTAGGCCCGCACAACCCATTTTACTGTATAGGCGCTTAATACAGCGCCTATACAGTATCCTGGGTGCGCTGGTACCTGTCATTTCAAATGTCATTTCAAATGACATTTGAAATGACAGGTACCAGGAAGTGGATGGTTCCCCCCCTCCCGAAGCAAGGCGCAGGCGAAAATAAATTAAAACAAAAGTGTAAAAAAAGTTAACTTACTGGTGGGAGCCGCGGGCGCGCGTTCGAGGCGGGAGCGAGTTCATCGAGGCGGTAGCCGGCGGGCTGTCATTGAGGCGGGAGCCGGCGGGCGAGTGGGCGCGCGTTCATCCAGGCGCGGCAGGAGCCGGCGGGCACGCGTTTATCCAGGCGGTGGTGGGAGCCGGCGGGCGCGCGTTTATCCAGGCGGCGGCGGTGGGAGCCGGCGGGCGCGCGTTCAACCGGCGGGCTGTCATCGAGGCGGGAGCCGGCGGGCAGGTGATTGTCAGCCCTCCCCCCGGGAGGAGGGGAGGGAGGACTGGCAGTGTAAAGCGAAAAAAAAAGTAGCAAGAGCGAGGGGAGAGAGGACGGGCAATCCTACGCTCGGGATTGCCAGTCCCCCCTCCCCTCCTCCCGAGGCAGGCGCGAAAAGCAGCCTTGCTCCGGGAGGAGAGGAGGGGGGACTGGCAGTGTAAAGCGACGAAGCGACTTACTTTTTGCAGCCCCCCTCCGGACATCGGCGAGGACGACCGCGGCTCCCCTCTCCTGCCTCGAGCTGCTTGCGAAGATGGACGCCTGCTCGGGCAAAAGCGGCCCCTGTTCGTGCAATTGGGCCGCTCAAGGCGTGACATCACGACGTTTGGCGTCACGGCACGTGACATCACGCCTTGAGCGGCCCAATTGCATGAACAGGGGCCGCTTTTGCCCGTGCAGGCATCCATCTTCGTGAGCAGCTGGAGCCAGGAAACGGGAGCCGCGGTCGTCCTCGCCGATGTCCGGAGGGGGGGCTGCAAAAAGTAAGTCGCTTCGTCGCTTTACACTGCCAGTCCCCCCTCCCCTCCTCCCGGAGCAAGGCTGCTTTTCGCGCCCTGCTTCGGGAGGAGGAGAGGGGGGACTGCAATCCCGAGCGTAGGATTGCCCGTCCTCTCTCCCATCGCTCTCTTGCTACTTTTTTTTTCGCTTTTTTTTTTTTTTGCTTCGGGAGGAGGGGAGAGGACTGGGGCTGCCCCGGAGACCGGCACCCATGGACGCGGCCAGGGCAGGAGAGCGGGGGGCTGGGGAAAGTTTGCCGCCTACCCTTACCCCTGCCTCTAACGCAGGGGTAAGGGTAGGCGGTAAGTTAGCAGGTTAAACGCGCGGCAAAATGGCAGGGTAAAATAGCGATAGTCGGGGCGCTCGTTACTGGATGGTAGGGAATAGCTAATTCGATCGTTTACATGCAATATACATGCCGCGTGCGGAAGGGGTTGCCCGGGGATTTTAGGACGCGGTAGGAGTAGGTTAAAGGGGATAATGTATCGCAGGAAGGCCTAACGCGGCCGGAAAGTGAGTAGAACGCGAGTTAGGAGCGGGGTAAACGCGGCCACACTTTACTGGATCGATCTGTGTGACAGGACAGTGAGAACAAATTCAAAATAAGAGCTGTCAGAGCATTTGAAAGGGACATTTGCAAACTCCAGGTGGTCCATGCATACTCATCTACCTCAGCAGTTAAGACAAAGTCGGGCTGATGCAGTATGCCCCAATTTGGCCGCTTGTTTTCGACGCGCTATTTTTACCCATTATACAGTAAGGGGTAATAGCGCGTGTAAAATGCGCAGCCAACCCCCCAAAACTAATAGCACCCGCAACATGCAAATGCATGTTGATGAGCCTGTTCGTCCCACGCAATCCAGAAAGCCGCACATTTTACTCTCCAAAATTAACTCCTGCCAAAGACAGGAGTTAATTTCGGCCATCACCGGGCAAGTGTACAGAAAAAACTGCTTTTCCGTACACCCTCCGACTTAATATCATAGCGATACTAAGTCGGGGGGCCCCAAAAATTAAAAATATTTAAAATCATTAAAAAAAAAAAAAAAAAAAAATCAGCTCGCGGGTTGGAAGGCCGCTCAATTTTGCCAGCGTCAGTTTTCTGAACCCGTGGCTGTCAGTGGGTTCGACAACCACCGCCGCTTCTGCCAATAAGGAGGCGCTAGGGATGCGCTAGTGTCCCTAGTGCCCCCTTATTACCGCGGGCCCTCATTTGAATAGAAAATTGCGCGCCCAGGAGAGTGACCTGGGCGCTCGCCTTCGAACACCGGCTCTCCCGTGCATTTTACTGTATCGGCCCGTGTGACTCTGTGTGCCAGATTTGTGAATAGAAAGGAAAATGGAGAGTGGGAGAGTTTCTTTCTCTCACATTGATTTCCAAATGTTCTCTGTGCTCTAGTGAGAATAGGGAAATTTAATTATTGTTTTTGCATACAAAATTAGCTAGCAAAGTTTCAACAAACCTTCATGGACATATGTTTAGGGAACTCCTGTCTAGTACATATTCGGAAGATAAGCAGAGATAGAGTATTGGAGGAACATTCCTCTTAATATTTTAATTAAAGCTTAAATAGGTCCAGAAGCAAGCCAGGAGACGACTCTTCCCTCACAGACGGAGAAGGAACCCATTCAGTACCTTAAACTGTGCTTGATACCAGCGTTTTGTCAGCTCAGCGGATCAGCTCCGGTGGAGGGGACGAAGACGAAAAATGAACTAACCCACAGTCTACTTAGATCACCGAATCAGAACTGAGATACTATCACAGCCTGAAACAGTGTTCAAGAGAGAGAGCGATACAGATAAAAGCACCCACTAGTTCTGATGCAATAATGCCAAAAAGCAGAGAGAGAACAGAATTTGCAAAGAAGAGACAGTTACTTGCATACTTAAGAGAAAAAGTAAAGAGATAGACAAACAGGAGAACAAACAGTTTAATACTTACCGTTCACCTAACAAACAGCTGTTATCACACAGCACCTGGAAAACAAAAGGTGGATACACACTCAAATTATTTAAAGATTTAGTAGTCAAACAAGTACATTTAGAGAAAGTAAAGTTTCTCCTAGGACAAGCAGGATGGTAATCCCCACATGTGGGTGACATCATCCAATGAAGCCCGGCACGGAAAACTTTTGTCAAAGTTTCTAGAAGCTTTGACCAGCACACTGAGCATGCCCAGCATGCCGCTATCCGCACATCCATGCGAGATCCCCTTCAGTCTCTCTTATTCCGTGGTAGGGTTGCCTCGGGTTCGTGGAGCTTGTTCTTTTTCCTGTTTTCTTGTGAAAAAGTGTGTTTTTCAATTCCGTCGCTGGGTTCCCCTTTGCAGTCTGTGCCCCCTCAGCACAGTAGGTCCAGAATCCTTGATTTTTCTGCAGCTTTGCGGTCGATTCCCAGCACCTCGCTTCTCAGAGACCGCCAGTTATAGACCGCACTCTGGGTATTTTTTCTATGGCGTCCAGCTTTCATCGGTGCCCCCAGTGCTCGCGGACCATGTCCATCATGGATCTACTTAAGGTTTGTATCCTTTGCCTGGGGGCTTCGCACGATGTCAGAGGATGTCAGCTCTGTGACCAGATGATCCCCAAAGGCCGTCGTGCGCGCCTTGATGAGATGGAGAAAATTTTTGGTCCTAGAAAATACGCTCCATCCATGCCCAAGTTGGAGTCTTCGACTCTGGGGGGGGGGGGTTGAGGGGAGCCCCTCGATACACTCCCCCTCACCACTCCTCTCTCCTCTTCTTCACAGGATTGAGGGAATGGTGATTGGTCCTCCATGATCTCACTGGTTTCTAGACATCGGGATCATCCGCCTCCTCTGTGCCGGAGGAAGACCAGGCCGAGCACTGTAGGAGATCCTGCAAGCATCGACACTGGTCGCCGTTGGCGCACAGCACCGGTTCCGGTGCAGTACCGGCAGCTGCCATACCACCACCGAAGCGACCCCGATCCTTGAAGGCCCCATTCTCCGACATACCCGGGAGTCCAGGCGTTCCCTACCGACATCGGTGCCAGGTACCATGCCATCTTGGAGGAATGAGGAAGAGCTGGTGATGCCACAACCCCCCTCCCTCAGTCCTGGCCTCACAAGACTTTCAGGAGGAGTTGGACCGCAGGATGCAGACCGCAGTGCTCAGAGCTCTGTGGAGCGTTGAGCCACCCCTGCCACTGGCCCCCATGTTGGTCTGCTAGAGCATCTGGACGTCCTTCTTGGCACCCTCCCAATGCAATCGGTGCCAAGGGATCTTCAGTTCCTCAGCGGCCACCAATGCCCCCCTCGGGAGCGATCCCTATCATAGAGTTTGAGGAGAAGGATGTGGCCGGTGCCACATTCCTGAGGCCTCTGTTCCTGGAACCTTTGCCCAGGCCGTCTGGCCTCCCGTTACCCGGGGAACCATCTATTCCCGCGAGGCCCTCTGTGCTTCCGAAGCCTTAAAGTCCCAGGGCTAGGATCCTCCAGAAGCATTGCCCACAGAACTCCCACGATGGCCTCAGTGAGGAGGGAAGGGCCTTATGACCCGTGGGAGGATGATTCCTCAGAGTCTTCCACCGAGTTTTTGGATGACCCCCCCTCTCTGAGCCTTCCCTGCTGGAGGAAAGGCATCGGTCCCCTCTGGAGGTTCTCTCCTTTGCAGGTTTCGTTAGGGCCATAGCCAAGGCTATCCTATTCCAACTTCTTACGGAAGAAGATGCACGGCATACGATGCCGGAGGTGCTCCAGTTTGTCGACACTCCCAAGGAAATCGTGGCAGCTCCCATCCACGACATCTTTAAGGACCTTCTCCTTCTGATGTGGGTACACCCGATCTTGATCTCTTCAGTCAATAGGAAGGCAGATGCCACCTATCTGGTACAGCAGGCCTTGGGTTCAAAAGGCGGCACCTCCCCTACCAGTCTGTGGTTGTGGAGTCTGCCCTCAAAAAGGCTAAACGCTCCCACACCCATGCCTTTGCCCCTCCCGGGAGAGAACATAGGGAGCTGGACGCTCTAGGCAGAAAGATTTTTCAGGACACGATGCTCATCGCCGGTATTGCCGCCTACCAGTTGTATATGACCCAATACAACCGGAACCTAAGGAAGCAGGTTCAACACGTTGCAGGGGGCTTGCCACAACAGCAGCAGGAGTCACTCACGGCTATTGTCCTGCAAGGCTTGGAAGCTGGCAAAAATGAGGTGAGGTCCACCTACAATGTGTTTGAGACTGCGGCCTGAGTAGCTGCCATGGGCATAGGCGCCCGCAGAATGGCCTGGCTCCGGGCTTCTGACCTCTGCCCAGAGGTGCAGGAGAAGTTGGCGGACCTCCCATGCACAAGTGACAATCTCTTTGGGGATAAAGTCCGGGATCGGTGGCCCAATTGAAAGATCACCACAAAGCCCTCCAGCAGCTCTTGGCTATCGCTTCGGACGCTCCTTCCTTGGCCAGGAAATCTTCCAGGCCAAGCTCCAGGAAGTCCTTCTACAAGCAGCAGAAGTACCACCTGGCAGCCTCTCGATCTCGCACGTCACATACTAGCTCCAGGGGCCGCCCCTGTCAGCAACAGGCACCCAGGCGTCAGCCAGCACCACAGCAAGTCCCGTCCACAGGGCGAGGGAGCACAAGTAAGCCAAACATACTCCTGACACCGGATCCCCCAGTAGGAGGCAGGCTTATCATCTTCGCCCACCATTGGAGGACCATAACTTGGGACCAATGGGTCCTTACCATAGTTCGTCAGGAGTACTGGCTCAATTTCAATCTGCTTCCAGGGAACTCTCCCCCATGTCCATCATGAGGATCATCTGCTCAGCAGGACATACTTTGGACAGAACCCTCCACCCTTCTCATAGCAGGAGCGGTAGACCCCATTCCTCACCCTCAACAGGGCCGAGGGTTCTATTCAAGGTATTTCTTCATTCTGAAAAGAAATGGGGGCTTGCACCCTATTCTCAGACCTCAGGGCATTGAACAAATTTCTCTTAAAAGCTCAAGATGGTTTCTCTGGGCACTCTGATCCCCCTCCTCAAAAGAGGAGACTGGCTCTACTCCCTCGATCTAAAGGAGGCTTATGCTCACTTAACTATCTTCCCCAGCCACAGAAAATACTTCCAGTTTGTGGTTGGGACAGCTCATTACCAGTACAAGGTGCTGCCTTTTGAGTTGGCCTCAGCCCCTCGAGTCTTCAAATGTTAGAAGTGGTGGCTGTGTTCCTCGGACGTGCACGTTTTACCATACCTAGACAACTTGGCTGATCAAGAATGATTCCCACGCAGAGGCTTTGAGATCTTTAGCCCTGATGGTGCAGACTTTGCAGTCTTTGGGATTTGTAATCAACTACCCTATATCTCACCTCTGGACTTTATAGGAGCCAGGCTGGACACAACGCAGGCAAAAGCGTTTCTGCCCCACGATCGGGCTCTGGTCCTCGACTCATTGGTAGCCTTTGTGCACAGCAGCTAGCAGGTGACAACCCACCTTCTGCTCCATTTGTTAGGCCACATGGGGGTTTCAGTCCGTGTTACCCCTCTCGTCAGCTTGTGCATGCAGAGGATACAATGGAACTTGAGGTCGCAGAGGCAACAGGCTTCCCAGGACCTCAAGAGCTGTCTCTTGGTCACAAAACCTCTGAGAACATCTCTATCCTGGTGGGAAAACCTCTGCAATTTAGAGCAGGGAATTCCCTTCCAGGCTGCCTTGCCTCAAGTGGTTCTCACCACTGATGCCTCTCCTCAGGGCTGGGGATCCCATGTAGACGGCCTCCACACACAAGGGTCTCTGGACTGCCCACAAAGCCTGCTGTCAAACTTCTTGGAGCTTCAGGAAATCCACTATGCCCTCTGAGCGTTCAGGGACTGGTTGTCGTGCAAGGCTGTCCTGATCGGGACGGACAACCAGGTTGCAAAGTGGTATATCAATAAACAGGGAGGCATGGGATAGTCGTTCCTCTGCCTCAAGGTGGTTCAGGTATGGTCCTGGGCTCTGGCACAGGGGATGCCTCTGCGAGCAACGTACCTACGGGGGCTCTGAACATGCTAGTGGACTGGCTGAGCTGCTCTTTTTAGCCGCATGAGTGGTCCCTCAATCCGGAGGTGGCGGCCAGGATTTTCCATTAGAGGGGGTAGCCCAGATGTGGATTCCTTCACCTCCCTGTGTAACTACAAGGTGAGCAACTTCTGGTCCCTGTCACCAGGGGGCGGACATCTGGCCTGTGACACCTTCTCCCTTCACTGGGGGAAGGATCTGCTGTACGCATACCCTCCTCTCCTGCTCCTCTTGAAGACCCTGCTGAAGCTTCAACAAGTTGGAGGGACCATGATACTCGTGGCACCTCGTGGCCCGACAGGTCTGGTTCCCTCTATCAGTCAGAACCCCCATTCGGCTGGGGACAGCGCCTGACCTGATAACTCAGAACCAGGGTACTCTGCACCATCTGAAGCTTTGGGTCTTAGCCCTCATGGCATGGATGTTGAACACCTAGTTCTTGAGCCCCTAGACCTCTTGGACAGTGTCTCCGGGTGCTGGTGGCTTCTAGGAAGCCTTCCATCAGGGAAGTCTTATAGTTTGAAATGGAGAAGATAAGAACATAAGAACATGCCATGCTGGGTCAGACCAAGGATCCATGAAGCCCAGCATCCTGTTTCCAACAGTGGCCAATCCAGGCCATAAGAACCTGGCAAGTACCCAGAAACTAAGTCTATTCCATGTTACTGTTGCTAGTAATAGCAGTGGCTATTTTCTAAGTCAACTTAATTAATAGCAGAACTTATCCATTCTCAACCTGGTGTGCAGGACAGGAAGTGGATCCATTCACATGTCCCCTCCCCAAACTGTTAGACTACTTGTGGCACCTTTCTGAGTCTGGGCTTCAAACCAGCTCTGTCGGTCCATCTCAGCACTATTAGTGCATACCTTTTGGGGTGTCGCCGGCTCACCCATCTCTGTGCAGCCCTTAGTAGGTTGCTTTATGAAGGGTCTGCATTTCCATTGGAAAGAAATCACTAGAACTAGGGCTCATGAATTGAAATTCCAGGAGGATGACTCAGAACCAATGTCAGGAAATATAAATTTCTTCATCAGGGTTATATCTCAGCCCAAGGTGCCTTTCATATAAATATTTCATCATCCCCAGCGTGTGTGTGATGTAAGCACCCCCTTCACTCGCTTTCCCATGCTTTTTGGGAATGTCCTTCTATACACAGTCTTTGGGTTAGGGTGGTTCGATACATTGAGACATTACTGGGGGTTTATGTTCCACTCACCCTTATAGCTACTTTTTGGTTGCTTTTCTCCATTACAGGTACGAGGTTTGGGATCTCGGTTGCTTATTCGTAAAGCCTGTTTGGTAGCGAAGAAGGTCATTTTGCTGCAGTGGAGGGATGATACACCTCCATCCTACTGGACATGGCACAACTCACTCCATCGTATGATGCTCCTGGATGCGGCGGTGATGTGGCAATCTCCACATCATAAGAAACGGTTCTTGGATATCTGGGACTCTTATCTGCAATCTCTCCCACAGCGATCTCGCAGTTCCATTTTAAATGAGTGACGGTGGCTCGGTTGGTCATCTAAATCGTGTTCCCATGTGCCTTGAGTGGTGGACAGCTACTTTTTCATACATGGACCTTTGCTTACTTTCTTGTGGGTTGGGGAGTGAGTGGGGTGGGGGTGGGGGTGGGGAGGATGGGAAGGTGGGGGGGGGGGGATTATCAATTGGGTTGGGGTTTCCTTTGTTTCTGGGGAGTGGCTCAGGAACCTGCCACTGTATGTTGTATTGTTGTCATAAAACAATAAAAATTGTTTTAAAGTAAAGGCACAGCCTAAAGCTACAAGCTGACAAGTTAAAAGTATCAATCAGAGTTGACATTTTACAGCCACGTTCCCTAGCTGACATATGTGTGCATCTGAAGATATGCACCTGTACATTGGATGCATTGTGTCACATAGGCCTGCAAAGACACAGATGCCAGCATTGCCTCAGCTGTTTCAGAGGCAGTGTTAACATCACAGTGCTCACCTAGCATGCCTTCACTTACAGGCTTTAGAAAAGTGCATGTCAAAACTTATGGCATTCCTAAAATGCTCACAGGTCATTGCAAGGTAGTATACCTTATTGTGGTTGCATGCACCCATACACAGCTGGACCCTGCTACATCTACTTAGGCAAACTGTCAACTCATGTACAGATGGTGAGGGAGGGCCTTGGCCATTGGGATGTCATGTTGGTTATGTAAGCTGCTCAGGGAGCCTAGACAAGGATGCTGGTCACTGTCATGCCTTCACTTGTAATTGAAAGTCAACTCTGAAATGTGTAGGTCAGAGTATATTTTGTAATGACTATAAGAGCATCTGCATGTCCCCTAAGAAAAGGTTCATCTCAATGAACCCAAGGCAAAAATGTGTTAAAAGCTATTTGCCTAGCCTGACATGTCACAGGTAGCCTTTGTCAAATATGGAGATGGCACAGTGCTGCAAGGCCTTTGGCCTGTCCAGCTCAGGACTAGTGATATTGTCCTGCTGTATGTATGTTCATAGAAAATATACAGAGTAGTTTGTTTGTTCCGATTGCTAGTATCAGTTACACTCCTTATCCTATCTGGGGCCACCCTTAAAGCACATAGGCTGACTCCGCCAGGGGAGAGCAGCTTGCAGAATAGTCATTTTCCAAGGTGAGTTGGCACCCTTGAGGTGTTTTCTGGTTTGAGGCCCTTGTCCATATGATGATTATGACTTATGGCCAACAATGAAGAGTTGCTGTCCTATAGGATGTTTCATGTGGTGTTTGTGGATACTGTGAATAACTATCAATCAGCTCTGTGTTTAGCATTAAGGCTAGAAAAGTTGTTGTCAGCTGATGACCTCAGGAGCCAACCATCAGCCTCTGGCTAAAGCCTGCTGCTGTGAAAATGTATAGGCCAACTACTCCCAGAGAAATCAGGTGTTTAGCAGGATGGCTTCTGCACTTTCAGTGTTATGAAGAAAGAGAACCATTTAGCACCACGTAAGGGCTGGATGGGGCCCATGTCTGTAATTCTATTAATTGTGTAATTATGTATGCTTCTGACAGATGTCTGTCATGCTGCCAGGTTTAGATAATCTTCTGTGGGGAGTCATAACTCAGACTTCCTCATTAGCAGGTAGGGGACAAGCTTGGCAGAGGTATCGATGATGAACAGGCCAGGAAATCCACATTGGGAATATGTAGGTGAAGAAAGTGCTGGAGGTAGTCTGTACAAAACTATGGAAAAACAGATGTGTGTATGTGTGCGTCTGGGTGAGGGATGTGCTGTGTTAGCCTCTGTCTATAGCTATAGCTGGGGGGGGTGGTATGACTTTGTTGTTTCCTCCCTTATCACACCTCTGCATAACTTAGAGCATGCAGTGTGTGTACTCATTTAGCACATACTGACTTTAGACTGTGCTTCCACTCTTTACAATGGGTGCCTCAAAGATGGTGTTGTATAGGATGGGGAGAAAGTGGCCTCACACTTAGTAAACTAACATGCCACCTTGCTCTGACACTGTTTTATTACTTCCGTCAATAGTGGGATTTTGAAAATTGCCTGCGTCAGACTTTAGATATGCTGTGACACTTTTCTGGATGAGTAGATATCCACCTGTAGTGTACGTCTCCCCCCACCCTGGAAGCTCTTCCACTTTAGTACCTTGAGAGGGCCTAATTGTACTGGTATTTGGGAGTGTGCATGGTTCAAAGAGCTTCAGCTGGAAGGTAGGCTTTGGTGGGTTGGGGGGTGTTTAGAGCCTGTCCACTTAATCTGGGGATGCAGGGATGGCAGGAACAGTGAGTGCCAATGCCAGCCTAATGCCATCAATTTTTTGGTTCTACAGATAAATGGGTTGGGGAGGGATGAGTGGAGCATGTTGACTATACCGGGGGGGGGGGGGGGGGGGGGGGGGGTAGGGGGAAGAAAGGAGCACCCCAATACAGCTTCCTTTTTTGGAGACAGTAGCCTACTTACCCTCTTTTCTGTAAAACATATCCTGCTAACTCATGCAAGAGACTGCCACACAAGGCTGCAGCATTTGAGGTTTACTTGGCTTAACCTGCCACTGTATACATATGGCAAACAAATAATCTGCTATATGTTTTGTGTGCATACACTGAAGGGGTGGCATATTTCTCCAGTTGATTTTAGTTGACAGGTTTTGCTGCAGACTTTCACCTGGTCCCAAGCAACTGCAGACCTCATCACTGTGTGCTCCTGGCCAGTGGGCAATCTTGAAACTGCGTACCTCCCTGACGACTCCTCAGTTGTCAGATAGCAGCTAACACGGTGTTCTAGCAGCCTACAAGTAGATGACATCTTTGGTAAAGTGCCTCACCTAAAAAGCATTTTATATTGTGTGCCTTTTAAGTGGAGTGAGGGCACAATGGACCCTAAGTAATCTCCTGTGGGGTGCTTAGTGTCAAGTCACCTAACACCACACAAGAGATACATGTAGACCATGTACTTTCTAGGCCTGACACCTGCAGCTGCACATTTCTGTTCTCAAGAAATTAACAAATCCTAGTTCTTTTTGTACTTTGCAAGTCAGTTCCTGACTAAAGCCTTACGTGAGGACAGCATTCGGTACTCAACCCAGAAATAAGGCCCATTGTTTGGTCAGATGAGCTATCTTCACCATGGAAGAGGCCAATGGTTTGTTATAGCTGCACTATGGGGCGGATTTTAAAAGCCCTGCGTGTGTAAATCCGGAAGGATTTACGCGCGCAGGGCACTCGCGCGCCAGTGCACCTATTTTGCATAGGCCGCCAGCGTGCGTAAAGCCCCGGGACGCACGTAAGTCCCGTGGCTTTCTAAAAGGGGCGTGTTGGGGCGTGGCTGGAGTGACACGACATTTTAGGGGCGGTGACGCGCTTGATGCATTTCAGGGGTGGCAACGTGGGCGTGGTTTCGGCCCAGGGGTGTTCCAGGGGCATGGCCGCAGCCTCCGGACCAGCCCCCGGGACCGGAGGCTTCGATACCTCTGTAGGCAAGGTCTTCCTCACTCGGGAGAGGAGGCTCAAGTTAGTGGCATTGATCCTTCATCTCATGTCATTACCCCTGCACATAGTATGGGATTATTTGATGGTACTTGGTTCCATGGCATCTACTCTGGAGGTGGTTCCCTGGGCATGGGCACATGAGAGACCATTACAACGCGCATTGCTTTCTCGGTGGGATCCGAAATCGGAGGAGTTTCGCCTGCCTTTGCCACTGATGGAACCAACCAGGTCCAGTCTCGATTGGTGGTTGATTCTGGCCCACTTGTTACAGGGGATGGACCTGGAGGAGCAGCAGTGGGTAATAGTCACGACGGATACCAGCCTCACTGGTTGGGGAGCAGTTTGCCAGTCACAATCCGCTCAGGGTCGTTGGACAAGTTATCAGGCAACGTGGTCAATCAATCAATTGGAAACCAGGGTGGTACGCCTGGCATTACATGTTTTTCTCCCTCTGGTAGCCCAGTGTGCGGTACGAGTCTTGTCAGACAACGTGATGACGGTAGCCTACATCAACCGCCAAGGGGGAACCTGGAGCCGGTCGGTGGCCCGGGAGGCCGAAAGGCTCATGACATGGGCAGAGCGACATCTAGTCCAGTTGGCGGCCTCGCACATAGCCGGGATGGACAATGTACAGGCAGACTCTCTCAGCCACCAGCATCTAGATCCCGGCAAGTGGGAATTGTTCGACGCAGCTTTCCAGCTGATCACTCGTCGTTGGGGGGGTTCCACACCTCGACCTGATGGCATCTCAGACAAATGCAAAGACGCCCCGGTTTTTCAGTCGTCAGAGAGACCACGGGTCGGAAGGAGTGGATGCTCTTGTTCTTCCGTGGCCTCACGGCGTACTACTTTATGTGTTTCGGCCTTGGCCACTAGTGGGCAAGATCGTGCGTCAGATTGACAGACCCCACGTGGTTCTCTTTCTGGTAGCAGAGTGGCCCCGAAGTCCGTGGTTTGCGGATCTGATCTTGTTGGCGCTCGACGGTCCGGTGCGTCTCACCCACCTTCCGAATCTTCTTCGACAAGGTCCAGTATTTTTAGATTGAGCGGATTGCTTTTGTCTAGCGGCCTGGCTTATGAGAGGAGGCAATTGAGAAAGAGGGGATATTCAGATTCGGTTATTTCTACCCTCTTGCAAGCACGGAAATCGTCCACATCATTGGCCTATATTCGTGTTTGGAGAGTTTTCGACTCCTGGTGCCAAGGTTTGAACGTCCCCCCGCATCTGGCTTCGGTAGCACACATCCTATCCTTCCTGCAGGAGGGACTGAAGAAAGGTCTAGCTTGCAGTTCTCTCTGGGTGCAGGTCGTGGCACTGGGTTGCCTGCAGGGCAAGATTTGATGGCTTTTCGCTGGCAGCTCATCCAGATGTGTCCCATTTTTTGAAGGAAGCCAAGCATTTGCGCCCGCTGGTACGACAAATTTGTCCTGCTTGGAGCTTGAATCTAGTTCGGCAGAGTTCTTTACAGGCATGGGAAGGAATCTTCTTGATTGATATGTTATGCGGTGGTACAGTTTGTTTTGTACCGCCCATATTGTTGTAGCCACTGGTTGTTATGTTTGGGGATTTGTTCTCCTTTATTGGTTATTCTGCTTTGATATCATGAATATACTGAGGGATCGCAGGTGGCACACCAGGTTAAGAGGGGTGCATTTTCAGTTTTTTTTCTCTGACTCCCTCTGCTGGAAGGGAGACACAACCCAGCAGTCTGGACTGATCCTGGTATGTACAGGGAATTAATTTTTTTTGATTGGGTGACTAAAGAATTGAATCGAGGAAGAGTGCTCAATGTGATCTACTTGGATTTCAGCAAAGCTTTTGATATAGTCTTGCATAGGAGGCTTATGAATAAAATGAGAAGTTTAAGAATAAGCACCAAGGTGGTGGGATGGATTACGAACTGGCTGACGGACAGAAGAGTGTGTGATGGTAAATGAAACCTACTCTGAAGAGAGAACAGTGCCACAAGGATCAGTGTTGGGACCAGTTCTGTTCAATATCTCTGTGAGCAACAGTGCAGAAGGGATAGAAAGTAAAGTTTGTCTATTTGGGGATTATACTAAGATCTGCAAGAGTGGACACACTGGAAGGAGTAGATAGAATGAGATGTGATGTAAGGAAGCTTGAACAGTGGTTGAAGATATGGGAGCTGAGATTCAATGCCAAGAAATGCAGAGTCCTGCATCTAGGGTGTGGTAATCCAAAAGAGCTGTATGTGATGGGGGGTGAAAGGTTGTTGTGCACGGACCAAGAGAGGGACCTTGAGGTGAGAGTGATCTGAAGATGGCAAAGCAATGTAACAAGGTGATAGCTCAAGCCAGAAGAATGTTGGGCTGTATAGAAAGAGGGATAACCAGTAAGAAAAAGGAGGTGATAATCCCCTTGTACAGGTCCTTATGAAGCCTCACCTGGCATACCATGTTCAGTGCTGGAGACCATATCTCAAAAGGGACAGAGACAGGTTAGAGGCAATCCAGAGAAAGGTGACCAAAATCGTGGGGGGTCATCAAATGACTTATGAGGAGAGGTTGAAGGACCTAAATATGTATATCCTGGAGCAGAGCAGCTGCAGGGGACATATGATACAGATCTTCAAATACCTGAAAGATTTTAATGATGCACAATCGCCAAACCTTTTCTATTGGAAAGAAATCAGAACTAGGGGTCATGGAATGAAACTCCAGGGAGGACTCAAGAACCAACATCAGGAAATATTTCTTCATGGAGAGTGTGGTGGATGCCTGGAATGCCCTTCCGTAGGAGGTGAAGACAAAAACAGTGAAAGAATTCAAAGGTGCATGGGATAAACACTGTGCAGTCGAATTTAAAAGGCGTGCACACATGGACATGCCAATTTTATAACTTGTGCAATTCGCTGCGCTTATTATAAAATATGATATCCGTGCGCACATGCGTGCCCGATTTTATAATTGGTGAGTGCAAGTGCAGGCAGGTGTCAGTCAAGCGCGCAATGGGGGGACTTTTAAAAAAAAAATACGTGCGGCGATGCAGGTAGGCCTTTCCAAGTTCCCTCCCAGTCCACTCCAATTAAGGAGCACATCTGAATTTACGAGATCTGAATTTATGATTCCTGAATTTTCCCAAAATTATGGGCAAACTTCCTATTATGACTTTAAAGAGATTTTTTGAAATTGCCAGCTCATGTTTTACCATCTATTAATAAGGCTGTTTTTCTACCTGTACCTTCACATTCTAGCCAGTCTTTCTTTAATGTATCAATTTCTTGCAACATCTGGATATGAAACTATTGAGTATGGCACTTTGCTTGTTTCTTTTGTTCCAGATGGTGATTTAAGTAAGGTTATGTCTCTATTTTCATAATCTTAATTCTGAATTTCATGGTCAGAAAGTTTGTATTTCTACAGATTTATCTAGAATTACTCAGGAACAAAGAAGAGGTTTTCTTGTGCTTAGACAGGAGATGTTAGCATTGGGGGCTTCCTTTATGCTATGCTACCCTAGTAAATGTCATGTTAAATTTTATTTTGATAATTAGGATGAAGCACTACTCTGTCATGGAGAAATTTTATGTAAGGTGGGTATGTTACCAACGTCTGTAGCTCACTAACTCTGCGAGCTGACATAGCTAGGAGAAAAGGCATTTTCCAAGTGAGATAACGCAGTTCGCAGGAATGGGGAGGCTCAAACAGAGGTTTCATAAACTGTGCTAATACCATTGACGTCCCAGTGAGGGCTTTAGATGTAGTAAACCCCTCAAAGCGCACCACTAAGGGTTGTGTCGATATTGAGACATCTCCTATACCTTTATGGAAAGTGGCCGCTGCACTGACATGAACTCTAATGGAGGAAGTTTGTAGACCAGACTGACTGGTGCCAGAGGTAGTCTAAGAAGTTCATTGCGGGGGCAGTCTGTTCTGCGCAATTTATTCTCAGCTTAATAACCCAACTTCCTTCCAGCGACCCACTGGGAATTTCAGGCTGCCCTCTTAACCAAACCCACCCCTTTTGTTGTGCCTGTTGCACATCTTTGGTGCTTTTGGTATATTTCTCTGGCATCCTTAGCTTGCTATTCACCCATTTGTGAGGTCTACCATCCTGCTTGTCCTGTGAGAAATTACTTACCTGATAATTTCATTTTCCTTAGCGTAGACAAATGGACTCGGGACCAATGGGTTATATGCTCCTCTGCTAGCAGATGGAGACGGAGTCATGTTTCAAAGCTGACATCACCTTAGATATACCCCTGCTCTTCAGTATTCTCTTCAAAAGCCACTGTGGACATACTACTGAAAAACAATTAAAAATGATTAAAAACAGATAACCATAACTATACTCAACCAAACATATGCGCTGAATCCCAGCAAAATTATAGAGGTCCTGATCTAGGGATTGGGTGATAGCTTACCCATAACCTCTTGGAATAGAGATTCACCTTATGGGTGATTCTTTGGCAACATTCTTGGGCAGCCGTGGGTGGGATGCTGAGTCCATCTCTCTACACTAAAGAAAATGAAATTATCAGGTAAGTAATTTCTCCATTTCCTAGTGTGCAGCCAGATAAGACTCAGGACCAATGGGATGTACAAAAGCTACTCCCAAACGGGGCGGGAGGCTGCCCGCAGTCCGGTTAGCACTGCCTTTGCAAAGACTGTCTTCTCAGGGCCGAACGTCCCTGTTATAGAAACCTGGAGAAGGTGTGCAAGGAGGAACACATCGCCGCTCGGCCGATGTGGACGGGAAACAGTGGCTTAGCTTCTGCCCAGGATACTGCCTGGGCCCGAGTGAAATGAGCTTTAACCTGAAAGGGTAATGGCTTCCCTGCCTCTACATAAGTTCTCATGATCACCTCCTTGATCCAGCGAGCTATGGTAGCTCACAAGGCTGGTTCGCCTTGTTTCCTTTCACTGTGAAGAACAAATAAGCAGTCCATCTTGTGCACCAGTTCTGAGAGTTCCAGGTACTGCACTAAAAGCCTGACGTCTAATGGTGCAGGAGGCAGTAGCCTTCCGTGTCCTTGTGTCTAAGGACAGTAAGGAAATGGACTGATTCAAGTAAAACTCCAAGACTACCTTGGGCAAGAAGGAAGGAACGGTGCAAAACTAACTCTCCTGGTGTCATCCAGAGGAATGGTTCCCAGCACAATGCCTGTAGTTCAGAGATGCAACAAGCTGAGCATATCACCACCAAGAACAGAGTCTTTAGTGTTAATAGGCGTAGGGATAGACTGCACAGCGGCCGAAAGGAAGGTCCCACTAAAAAGTCCAATATTAGATTAAGATTCCACAGGGATCCGGCCACCATAGGGGTAGTCAGACGTGTTTAACCTCTTTTAGGAAGTGGGCCAAGTCCGGGTGCGCCGACAGCTGGGCTCCATTACCTCGCCTCTGAAACAGGAGAGAGCCACTACCTGGACCTTTAAGGAGTTAAGGGACAACCCTTTATTCAGGCCGTCCTGTAAAAATTCCAGAACCAGAGGGATTTTGGCCATCCGAGGGGCAACCCTGTGTTCCTCACACCAGGCCTCAAATATTCTCCAGATCTGCACATACGCTAAGGACGTCGAGAACTTCTATGCGCGGAGCAAGGTGGGAATTACTGCAGCCAAATACCTCCACTTCATCAAGTGAGCCCTCTCAAGGGCCAGACCATAAGACAAAAAGAGTCGGGTCCTTGTGAAGGATTGAACCTTGTTGGAGCAGGTCCCTGTGTGAAGGAAGGAAAAAGGGGGGGGTGTCTCCACCAGAAGCCTCCACATGTCTGCATACCATGGGCGTCTGGGCCAATCTGGAGCCACTAGAAGGACTAGTCCTCTGTGGCACTTAATCTTACAAATGACCATGGCCCCAGCAGGGGCCATGGAGGGAAGGCATACAAATAAGTCCTCCTCTGGCCAGGCCTTAAAAAGGGTGTCTATCCCCAGGGATCACTGATCTCTTCTGTTACTGAAGAAATCAGGAGACGTTTGTATTGTGAGATGTGGCCAGCAGGTCAATGGATGGGACGTCCCAGCAATCTACTAGTAGCTGAAAGGATCTGGCCGACAAAGTCCATTCTCCTGGATCCACTCTCTCTGCTTAGAATCTGCTCTGATGTTGTCTTTTTCTGCGATGTGGGAGGCCGAGATCACCCATAGGTTCAATTCCATCCAGTCCATAAGGGGGATCTATCTCCAGGGACACCTGCTGGCTCTTGGTTCCTCCCTGGCAGTTGATGTAGGCTACTGCTGTTGTATTGTCAGACATCACACAGACCGCCTGACCCTGAAGCCTGCAACTGAACTGTAGACACGCTAATCTAACTGCCCGGGCATCCAGGTGGTTTATGTTCCAGCGTGCCTCTTCCTTGGTCCAATGCCCCTGGGTCGCTAGTTCCTTACAGTAAGCTCCCACGCCCGGAGGCTCATGAGAACTAGCCAGTCCAGTGGGGATAGGCTTGTACCCTTGCTCAGCCACCATTGAAGCAGAGAACACACTTCCATTGGTAGGCGAACTGAATAGTCCTGGGACAGCAGGTTCCAACATGACAGTAGGGAGCGTTAGAGTTGACACATGTTGCCCTCACCCACCTCTATGGTTGATGCCAAAAGATTGAGGACCTGAAGAAAGCTCCACATGCCAGGGGTGTATCATGTTCATCAACTGGCACATCATCTTCCTTATCCTGGAGGGTGGAAGGAAGACCTTGTCCTGGTTTGGTGTCAAACTGGACTCCCGGATATTCTAAGGACCGAGAGGGCTTGAGATTGCTCTTGTCCATGTTCACGACCCAACCAAGCTCCTGAAGCAGGGATATCACCCCGTTGGTCACTTGAAGGCTCTCTTCTAACAACTTTGCCCAGATCAACAAGTCGTCCAAGTATGGGTGCACCGGGATTCCTTCTTTCCTCAGTGCTGCTGCCACGACTACCTCCCTGTGCCTCCTTAGTGCTGACATATAATGGACTCCAGGTCAGATTGTGTAGCCCTAATATGGCAGGCACCACAAAGAGAGCGTCGCTTATGCTTCTTTGCTGCTGGAGCCATAATTAACAGTAGCTATGCACTCAGCTGGCTAGCTCTAGGAATTGAGTGTGCACAGATCTGGTACCGGTGCACTAAGTAGAAGCGCAAACTTATGCGTGTACGTATGTGCACCGGTATGCGCAATGTTAGGCACACAGCATGTGAGCAGAGCTGGAACGCATCGCTCGTACCAACAATTATGGAGGGCAACAGAAACACACAAATCCATGCGCAAGACGGCATCACTGTGGCCCGACATGTGGCGTGCCCACCGAGCATGAAGCGGGGCCTAGCCCATTGTGGGGGCCACTCTACCAGCTGGGAAGCCCCCTGCCTTTACCCCAACAGGATCAGGAATGTCATCAGTAAGGCATGCCAAGCAAGGAGACCAGAGGAAGACTTACTGAAGCCCTGCCCAGTCCCTGAATAGGAAGGAATCCTCTTCTCTTTTTACTTACCTGGGTTCAGCACTTACCGGCTGAGTGCAGAGATGGTCTCCGGCTGCGGGGGGAGAGGGCTTTGGCCATCACCACTGCATTCGGCTTCCTGCACCTGCTGCTGCCTTTCTTTTTCAGCAGCAAAGTCCACGCCGGGAACCGGCTACCAGACCAAGGCACATCTGAGGAAATCACCTCAGGAATTTTCAACTGGGGGAGGGACTGTTAGGTATCACTGCAGGAGCACAGGGCTCAACGATCCCCAATTTAAAGGTAAAATTTTCCTATTCCGAGTACAGAAATCCTACTATACCACCAATGCTGGTGTAGGGAAAGCATGTCCACATCTGCAAGGAGACAGAGAGATACTGGAGGTCATTGCAGAGGTATATCTAAGGCGACATCAGCTTTGAAACCTGACTCCATCTCCATCTGTTAGCAAGGGAGCATATAATCCATTGGTCCTGAGTCCATCTGGCTGCACGCTTTGTATATATAAATGCTTAATAAATAAAAAGTAAAAAAAAAACCCCAAAAAAACAAAAAACCACTCAGCACTGAATAATGTGACAAAGAATATTTGAGGATTTAGATTGGTGGGAGAATGCTACAGAATAATTTCACTGCTAGTGAAAAATAAATTCAGTTCTCATTAGAGAAGTTTATATCAGTTTGGCTGGGCATTTTGTGAGATGAACATGGGCCACTATTAAAAAAAAAATTGCAGAAAGCAATAATTCTGACATGAACACTAAATGCAGTCCCTGAAATTAACTCACACATACACAGACCTACTGTATTTACAAAAGCCTTAAAACTTGTACATTGACTTTTTATTAAGATACACAAGTCACATCACTGTAGTATAATGTATCTTTAGTTACACAAGGTTAATATTGAAAATGTAAAATCTCAGTACAAAACTGTAAAATACAATGGATTGTACTCTTAAAGGCATTTCACACTAAGCAAGAGGGGCAAGATTTAAGAGTTGAGGAAATCCTGATTATAACCCTAAATCACTCAGGGGTCAAATGTACTAAGGAGTAATCTCATATGTCTCCTGGAAAAATACATGGTAATATTGTTCCTAAAAAAAAAAAAAAAAAAAAAAAAAAAAGGTACTTAAAAGCACAGTCAATTTCTTGAAAATAAAAAAAAAAATTAAAAATCTGCTATTGTACTTGGTAACATTTTAAAGACTACAAAATTGAGTCTATTTAAAGCAGAACCTATGTTTATTCATTAAAATGCCTGCTAACATACATCATAAGTTTTAAAATCTTATTTTGAAAAAGAAATTTGCTGTCATACCCCAATCTCTCCAAAAAAAAAAAAAAAAAAATGGAGAGTTAACTATGAATGATTATTTTGCAAACCAATACAGAAAGCCAAAGTATGCTATCAGCGATAGTAAAATTTGTTCCGTTATGATAGCACAAGTTCAGCTTTTAAAAGCAAAAAGGTACAAAGATAGTAGTTTCAAGAAAAATCCTAATGTTTTCAGATTGCTAATCAGTTTAATAATACATAAGCCGAATTCAAACTAGTTATGTAGCTGCATTCTTAGATCTTTGTGGAAAACCATATACATACTGATTATGTTCACAGCAGAAATATTACCCAAAATTCTAATACCAAGTGGCATTAAATATGGTAAGCCCTCAATGTTATTGTAATGTATTTTTCCTATAGCAGTGCATAACAAATCACAGAACAACAAATTCTCAATGTGAGAAAGAAGCGTGTGGAATACCTTTAAAAGATACAAAATGTCAAAATGGGATGAACTACCATTAACTTTAATTTCCCATCCTATTATTGAACACTGTAAGGACTTAGCAAAAATAACATAAAAAATGCTTAACACAACCCCCATTAAAAAAAAAAAAATCTCAAAGAGCTTTATGTACACAAATCTTTAAAAAATACAAAAATAACTTCTATGTGCCAATTTCAGGTTTAAAACAAATCCTTCATTGTGTACACTCACTTGTTTCATGGCAAATATTTATGATATGTATATTAAGTATTCAGAGTAGCACAAATATGAGTACTTTCCTCCAGAATTTTCAGAGCAGATGCCTGTATTCAAATAAAGCAACATGTGAAATACTGTGTTATTACAAAAATTAGGTTCTGCCATTTTTATAGTTACTGCTTCCTTTCTTATGGAATCAAAGTTAAATCTGATAAACCATTACAAGCATACTAAAACTACATTAAGTTCTAGAGGCCATTTTATAACATAGAAAAAGAAATTCAAATATACAACATGCACCTATAACAGAATGTCATTCTAATTCCTTCCCACTTTCATAAACCTTACTTTAAGTACATCTAATAAAGTTTTCAAAAAAAAATTTAAAAGCATACGTTTAATAAAGTAATTTACAATAGCATTCTGGGACACAGAAAAAAGCAGAATTATACCTAATACACAAAAGGTCTACCACAAGTGGTAAAAAAAAAAAAAAAAAAAAAAGAAAATGAAGAAAAGAACACATTCCATTGCTGGTGTCTGATCTTCAGAGCTTGCAATTCACAGGAACCTGTGTCAGCAGTCTCCATTTCCTCCACAAACAGAAGTCTGATCATGAAATTAACTGAAAGAAATAACAAAACCACTTTTGTCTTTTTCAACATATTGGGGTAGATCTTAAAAACATACACGCGCGCGAACAAAAGTACGCTGGATTTTATAAGATATCTTATAAAATCCGGAGTCGGCGCGCGCAAGGGGGTGCACATTTGTGCAACCTGTGCGCGCCGAGCCCAGCGCGCGCTGCCTGTTCCCTCCGAGGCCACTCCGATTTTGGAGCGGCCTCGGAGGGAACTTTCCTTCGCCCTCCCCCCCACCTTTCCCTCCCTTCCCCTACCTAACCCACCCCCCCGGCCCTATCTAAACCCCCCCCCCCTTACCTTTGTTGGCAGATTTATGCCTGCTGGCGCGCCATCACCCGAACCGGGGGCTGGTCCGGAGGCCTCGACCACGCCCCTGGGCCGGCACCACGCCCCCGGGCCTGCCCCTGAAACGCTGCGTCATTCCCCAACACCCCCCCGACATGCCCCTTTTACGAAGCCCCGGGACTTGCGCGCGCCGGCGGCCTATGCAAAATAGGTGCGCCGGCGCGTGAGGGCCCTGCGCGCGTAAATCCAGCCGGATTTACGCGTGCAGGGCATTTAAAATCCGCCCCATTGCCTTCAAGTTTCTCATGAATAGGGTATAAAGTATTTCCAAAGTATATTACTTCTTTGGTTAATTTCTAGCCCACACAATCCTAAATTACTGGCAGGTTACAGCATACACACATGATAAATACAAAAAAGTTAAATTAAAAGCACAAATAAAATCAGACATTAATTTAATTAAAAACTTGACAAATACAAAATAAAACCGTATACAATGTACAACAAAATCATAAAAAATTTCTTTAAAAGTCTCAATAAATGCCTTCATTAAAGAAAAAAACAATTTAATGAAAACCCTAATCAAAAGCTAATCCAAAAAAGGCTTTTTTTTTTAATCCTGCTGTGGAATACTATTGAATGGTACGTATTTCATATGGTAATCTATTCCACAAAGTAGGGCCTGCTACATAAGTTTTTTTCCTGGTTTCATCTAGGCACGCATTACAAATTGAAGGTATATCAAGTAAATTTCGGCCCATAGATCTTAATGGGCAGGTACTCATATTTAGTTTTAGAAGCGAACTGACAATTCTGAAAGCATGATGTACTGTTACAATTTTAAATTATATTCTCCACAGGATTGGGAGGAGTGTGATCTGATAATCTGACACCAATAATAAACTGTGCGGTGGCATTCTGCACTGCTTCCAGACATCTGAACAGATATGCAAGTAATTCACCATAAAGGGAGATAACAATAATCCAATCTAGAGATTACTAATGACTGTAAAATAGTAGGGAAATGTACAGTTGTCAGAAATGGTTTATGATTGCACAATATTCAATTTATTAAAAGCACTTGTAGCCACTGCTTTTACCTGCTCCTTCATTGATAAATCGGACTCACATGCGAAAAGCCCCGTTAACGCATGCGATAGGCCCTTACCCGCATGCGAAAACGTGTTTAACGCATGCAATAGCACCATATCGTATGGTGTGATGCAAATATGGAAAATAGGAGGAGTTAGGGGCGGGGAATGGGCTGGGTTTGCTCATCTTGCGTTAGGCTGTGTGATAGCTGCTGCGACCGGGCGGTAAGGTTTTATTGCCTTGCGATGTCTCCCGCAAGGCCTATCTAGATGAATTGAAGCTCCCAGAGCATCCAACTAGCCATAAGAGAGAGAGAGCGAGACTGGCCATAATGTCATCTCCCTAGATAGGTATTTGTATCCCTATGGTAGGCCCACCTAGTAACTCAAGGTAAGGTTTAGGTATCAGTGTAGGGCAGGGGTGGGCAAGTCCGGTCCTCGAGGGCTGCAAACCAGTTGAGTTTTCAGGCTACCCCTAATGAATATGCATGAAATAGATTTGCATACAACTGAGGCAGTGTGTATGCAGGTCTCTCTCATGCATATTCATTAAGGATATCCTGAAAACCCGACTGGTTTGCAGCCCTCGAGGACCGGACTTGCCCACCCCTGGTATAGGGGGTTAGGGGCCCCTTTGACATTCAATGTTAGACGTACGAACAGAACAGTGGTCTCTTGTGAACATTTGATGACCCTTGGAGTGAGAAAACTCACTCCAAGATGAGATTTGGGCATAGTTCTCTCCACCTAGCTTTATGTTACCCAGGTAGAGGAGTCCATCAAGCTAGGTGGAGAGAACATTGCCCAAATCTCATCTTGGAGTGAGTTTCCTCACTCCAAGGGTCATCAAATTTCACAAGAGACCACTGTTCTGTTCGTACGTCTAACACTGAATGTGAAAGGGGCCCCTAACCCCTACACGGATACCTAAACCTCACCTCGAGTTACAACGCCTTGAGGGGCAAGGACCCCTCAAGGTTATTTTCATTCAACCTACAAGAAAGCTATATAAGAACTTCAATTTATTTTAAACCACCAACAAGAGAATTACACAAGAACTATCCAAGTTCAGCTCTGGAACTTCTTTGAAACCCCAAAGAATACCCCCAAAATACCACAAGGAATACCAAAAGAATTTGTCTAACCAACTCCAACTCCTTGGCAGTCCAAATCCCAATACCCACCCTCTTGACAGTCCAACGCCATTGTTTAGTGCCTCTACCCACCTTTAGGCTTTGTATATATTTGTATATAGTACTATTTGTATATAGTACTTTTTATGTAATCAACCCACATATTTATTTCCAAGTTATTTTCTTCCTGTTCCTTGTAAGACATTTACTTGTCACTGTTATTGTTCAAATTGTAAACCGAATTGATCAGTAATTCTGTTACTGGAAAGTCGGTATAGAAAAGTTCTAAATAAATAAATAAATACCTATCTAATGAGATGACATTATGGCCAGTCTCTCTCTCTCTCAAAAACATTGAAGGTGCAGTGTGGGAGGGTTTTTTGGCAGTTTATGTGAAGGAGAGTGTGTTCTGCAATGAAAGCAGAAGGACTCCAAGTTTCAGAAAGAACCCCGGATCTGGGATCTGAGCCGTGCAATTTCAATGGGTGAAGCGGTGTAGCATTTACTGCTTGGGCAAGAAGGTGTTGTGTTTTCCAGAGGAATCGGTGGGCCAACAATAACTGATTTAGGGAGGCATATCATGACTGTTTGTTTTGACGCTAGAGCGTTAAAACTAGGTTCGCGTAATCTGCGATGTAATTCTGGATAGTTCTGGGAAGGCTGATGAGAGCAGACTTTCTCTCAGTCTATGAGGACTGCGACCTGTGAGAGGACGAGCGGTTGGGCAGAGTCAGCAAAATAGGTAGAGTATATTGTGCCAGACACTAAGAGGTCGAGATGGAAAAAAACGCCTAGTGCAGCTTTCCATTCCTTTTTTTTTTTTTTTTTTAAATTGACGCCACCTGGAAGTACCCAGTCGAGGGTATGGAAAAGTAAAGTGGGATGTCTAGAAGTTATTAACTTCAGGTAGAAAATAGGAACACAGGGAGATGGAGCCACTTCCAACTTGTTGGATGATTCCTAGTGGAGCTCTGCAAGGAATCCAGAACCTGACAGTCCTTCTTTGGTGAAGCAGACTGGGAAACCGTGATTGTTTAGCAGAGCACAAAGATGAGTCTACGAAGGGTCCGCCCAAATGTCCGAAGAGTGGGTTGGGCCTCGAAGCTCCAGGCATGTGATGTGTCGCTCACACTGTAAGTGGGTTCCATCTGTGAATCCGTACATTGGTGAAATAGGGGACTGTTGCCCATTGAAGTGGTGTATCATGTGGGATGGGGTAAGCCCGCAGGTAACGCAGATGTGCCCCACCATCATTTCGTGTCTCTGCAGCTTCTGGGAGGGAGTGAGCCAGCAGCAGAGGGAAGATGAAGAACTGACTATTGGGTCCAGTGTGAATGGTACTTGTGGACGCGTATGCCGTGCGAGATAGATTGAGGATGTCCTGTAACCGAGAATGGTGAGGACTTGTTGGGCTGACGTCCGTGGTGGTCACTTGTAGTGCGATCAATACACTTTGCCAGGGCCTGTGTTCAGGCCAAAGAAGGAGAATTCTTGTCTGAATGATCGAAAAAAAGGGGTCATGAAAAACTGCAAGGCCTGTATGTGTCGCAGATGGGATTCTGCATACGTGAGTAGAGTGGATCAGGCAAAAAGAAGAAGTGGTGCATGGGAAGATTGGTCCCAGGGTGGACTGGCTAGCGGCCACCTGCAGGTAGTCGTCCAGGTAGGAAATATATATATATCTCTGAATCCCATGTTGATGAAAGGGGTGCGGCAGTACCACCACAGAATCCTTGGTGACAAAAACTTGTGGTGCCGAGGAGCTGTTCCTCATTGGGTATCTTCTGAGAGAACGAAGGCTCGGGTTCGACGTAGGCTATTGTACTCCATGTCAAGGGGAGTAACTCCAGTGAAGGTTTGGGGGGCGGGGGGGGGGCACACCACTGTGGCAGGAGATGATTGATTTCCTGTAGCAGAATCCTGTAGTGTGGATTGCGGTGGGCCCGGCAGTACAGGTAAGGCAAGAAAGAAGGTGAGAGAGTGTACCTCTGTATTACACTGAGAGTAAAGATCGATTGACCTGTGTCCCGGGATAGAATGAAGTGGGAGAGCCTGCTTCCTACTAAATGTGTTGGGAATAGGGAGTCCTAGAAAACTTGATGGCTTGTGGAGGCTGGCAGGGGCTCAAGAACACCACCGCTTCCCCTGCAAATATGAAGGTTGAAGTTGACACCAGTGGGTCAGTAAAACCAATATCGTCGGTATATTCTATAGAGATAAAAAATCATCCAGAAATATGATTTTGGTTAATCCTCCACGGACAGAGACATGACCTTTATTTTTCATTTCCATAGGTCAGAAGGGTTGTTTACCACGTGTAATATTCGAGAGGGAGAGGCAATTTGCCTTTGGTAATTTCCAAGTGGGGATTGAAACCTGGGATTTTTTTTGTTTTTTACTCTGGGTTCATTTTTCTGATCACTAGGTATTACTTTACTACAGAACCTCGATTGTTTTCGCCAGTTTGTCACCCATAAGAATGTCATAAAGATAAGATGGTTTGCCAGTTAATAGCACAGCTTTGCTCGTCCGTAAGGAAGGACAGCGACTAGCTGTCATGGTGCTGGTGGTAGACTTTTTGGAAAACATCTAAATCTTCATATAAGGTGGTGTCATGAAGTTTCAGCTATGACATGTAGTATTCAAAATTGGGTGTCCTGGGACAGAGAATTCAGAGACTGGAGACCTGCGTGAAAGATTGCACCCCGCAAACCATGTAGTTCTCCATTGTCGTATGCAGTACTGTGTTTTGGAGTGCCCTTCCAATGAAAGGGCCGGGATATACATTTCCCGTGCCAGGGGCACTGGATGAAGGTCAGATTTTGTACGTTCTTGACCCACATCCTTTTTTTTTTTTTGAGGTCTACTTGATAGGAAGCTGGACGTCCTCAGGAGGGGGATGCTCCCATGCTTGGTTCTTATAGTAAGCAACACTTGGGTGTCGGGAATACTCTGTAGGATTCCAAGCATTTGCTGTGCGGGTCACAGACTCTACGAGTTCCCACGTTGAGGCGGTCCCCTTCTCTTTTCTGGAAGTTAATAAGATGGGCCCGCCAAAGGAGAGATCGGTCACACTGCAGTGCAGCAGGGTGTGAGAAACACCCTGTGGAAACTAGCCCTATGGATAAGAGTGCCTGGAGAAGATTCCTATATGTGAAGATGGCGGGGGGAGCCGGTGGCCGAAGAAGGCTGTAAGATGGCAACCGCAGGATGATCAACTCCCGTCGGGTGGCTATTGAAGTTAGTGCTCTACAAACATTACAAGCTGCAAGAGCCCTGGAAGTTGGATACATCTTGAGGGATCCTGTCTGCAGCTCAGCCATGGTGCTACATTCAGCAGTGTCCATTGGGTGCAATGACGTCAGCTGAAAGTTGCCGTGTAGTATTCTGGCTCAGGATGTGTCCCGAAGGCCATGCATGTCCTCATGGAAGGGGGTCCTTGAGCACTGAACCTTGCCAGTGTCCAAAGAAGAAGAAAAACCCCTTCTCTTCTTTTTTTTAAATTTATTTTTTTTTTTTTTACCAACACACTGGAAGAAGGATCCTCGTGCACCCACGCCCCGACCCAATATCCCTGGGGGGTCCAGAGCCATCGCTCACGATGCTTTAACAATGTCAGTGAGCTGCTCGGTTGCCCGACGGCACACATGCTGGCATTGCAATGTAGGGCCGACCGGTCGACGCTGGCCAGTTCTGCATCAGTGCACCGCCGATTGTCTGGGTAGCCAGCGGACGCGGCAGCGTGCTGGTGCGCCGGTGGACGCGCCCTATTGTCTGTGGACACTGTGCTACTGCAAGCGCGCCGGCAAGCCTGCAGACGCGCTAGTGCCTTGGCTCGCCAGCAGAGGTGGTGTCTCGGCGCTCCATACATGTGTCGGGGCTTTGGGGCGCCTGCACCCATTTTGATGCTTTGGCGCCCCCGTGCACACATTGGTGCTTTGTGGCGCCTGCTTCGAAGCCTCAACATCCCCGTGCACACGTCTGTGTTTCGGCGCACCCGCTTTGGTGCTTCGGAGCGCCCGTGCCAATGCCCCGGCGCACATGTCGATTTCTCTGGGTGCCGGCGTACGCTTCGGTGGCTCGGAGATCTGCGCCGGCGGACGCATTGGTGCTTTCTGCGTGCCAGTGGGCACATTGGTGAGTCAACCATCGTGAAACTTATGCAGTCCTGGGATACAGAGTTTTCCTCCAGGTGTGGGGGAAGCAGTTTGCAGACTCAGTTATATCCCCCTTGCTCTTTCATCAACCTTTGGTGCTGTTTCTTCTCAGCTTTGCGCTCAATGCTCAGAATGAACTAGGAGATTATCTAATTCTGGGCCAATCCTTATGCATTAGCACTGATACTTCCTTTCGTATACCTTACCTTCAGCAGTCAATGCAGCTCCATGATCTTTGTGCTTAGAGGATGATTTGACACAGACTGAATGGATCTGGACCTTTTCTTCAAGACTAGAAAATGTTCTCATTTTACAGAGCTCAAAAGCTCTTAGAGACATCTACAGCAGATGTTGCAGTGTGAAACATGATCTTCACGTAAACACTTATAGCAGGTCTTGTGATAAGAAAATTACTTATCACCTGCTAATTTTCCGTTCCTGTAGTACCATGGATCAGTCCAGACGGTGGGTTATGTCCCCCATCCAGCAGATGGAGTCAGAACAGAACTTCTGAGTGTGCTGCTCTATAAGCCAGTGCACCCTCAGTATACTCTCAGTATATAGAATATCAAAGCCAAAGCCAGATAAATGAGGATAGTGATGAATCAAGCTACATAAACACAAAGTGAATGGGTAAACTACAAACTGGTATTAACAACTGAAATCGAACCAACTTGCAAACAGAACTGTGAGGCGAAGCCCCAGTGAAACAACTGCAATGAAGAAGCAGAGACAGAGGTTAGTTTGAGCAGTAAACCCCCCAACTTTTCTGAGGGGGGTATCTGGACTGATCCATGGTACTACAGGAACAAAAATTAGCAGGTAAGAAGTAATTTTCTTTTCCCTGTACGTACCAGGATCAGTCCAGATGGTGGGATGTACCCAAGCGTCCCTAAAGAAGGTGGGCCCCTAAGAACCCTGCTCGAACTACACGGTCCCCAAAGTAGCCGTAGGACGGTGACTGAAGCTGTAACAGATAGTGTCGCACGAAAGTATGCAGAGACTTCCAGGTCGCTGCTTGGCAGATCTCCTGAACGGAAACAGATTGACTGTCTGCCCAGGAAGCCGCCTGAGAACAAAGAGTGCGCTTTTACCCCCAGCGGTGGCTCCTTACCCGCTCCTATATAAGACGCTACTATGGCCTCCTTGAGCCATCGAGCGATGGTTGTCTTGGTGGCCTTATGACCTTTCCGTGGTCCTGACCAGAGGACAAAGAGATGATCTGAAAGACGAAATTCATTGGTGACTTCCAGGTAGCGAAGCAGAGAGCGCTTGACATCAAGTCTATGGAGATCCCGTGAGTCCTACGCAGGGAAGGAGGGCAACTCTACCATCCGGTTCAAGTGGAAGGCCGAGACCACCTTAGGGAAAAAGGAAGGCACCGTGCGTTATGACACACCGGAGTCAGTGAAACGGAGGTAAGGTTCTCTGCATGATAAAGCCTGTAGTTCCGAAACTCGACGCGCAGAGCAAATAGCCACGAGAAATACCGTTTTGAGAGTGGGGTCCTTGAGAGTAGAGGACCGCAAAGGTTCAAAGGGAGGTCCTGCGAGGGAGCGAGGACCAAATTGAGGCTCCAGGATGGACAAGGAACTGGACCCGGAGGCCTCAAGTGCTTGACAACCCCGAAGGAAACGAACTATGTCAGGATGAGAAGACAAGGACCTGTGTTCCTGTAGCGAACCAAGGACCCTAGGGCCGCAACCTGAACTCGTATAGAATTGTAGGCTAGTCCTTTGTCCACGCCGTCCTGAAGAAACTGAGGCACAGAAGCCGCCCTCGGACGTGTGGAGTTTGAAATGCACCAGGACTCAAAGACGTGCCACACACTGACATAAGCGATGGAGGTGGATGTTTTCCTAGCCTTAAGGAGGGTCGCGACTACAGGATCCGGGTAGCCCCCGGCGTTGACGTCGCTGCGTTTCAAAAGCCATAGCCGCAAGACAGAAGCGTTCTGCCTGGTCGAAAAATACTGGACCTTGGTGCAGGAGATGTGGCAGATGCCCCAGGCGAAGCAGTCCGTCCACCGCTAGGGTGATCAGGTCCGCGAACCATGGCCGGTGCGGCCACTCCGGCGCCACGAGGATGAACGGACCTGATGCTTCTTCTATTCTTCGGAGGACCTTGCCCACTAGTGGCCAGGGAGGGAAATACATAGAGCAGAAGGCGAGGGGGCCAAGGGACTACCAGCGCGTCCTCTCCTTCTGCGCAGTGTTCCCTTCTGCGACTGAAGAATCTGACCGCCTTGGCATTTTGAGCCGTGGCCATGAGGTCTATGTGGGGCATCCCCCAGCGTTGAGTGATAAGCTGCATCGCCTTCTCGGAGAGTTCCCAATCTCCCAGATCCAAATGTTGTCGACTCAGAAAGTCCGCCTGGATATAGTCCACTCCCGCGATATAGTCCACTCCCGCAATGTTTGAGGCCGCCAGATGAGAGAGATGCCTCTCCGCCCAGGACATCAGTCTGTTTCCCAGGGAAACTTGTTGGTCTCCTTGTGCCCCCCTGACCGATTGATGTATGCTACCGTGGTTGCGTGTCTGACATAGCTGGACCGCTCGATGCTGGACGAGTGGGAGAAACTGTTCCAGTGCCAGTACGCACCCGCCCTTGTTTCCAGCCGATTGATGGTCCACTTGGACTGTTGCGAGTCCACATGCCCCTGTGCCGACTTTGACTGGCAGACGCCCCCCAGCCGGACAGGCTGGCGTCCGTGGTGACCACCACCCGTCCGGAACCTCCAGGGCATTCTCCGGGCCAGATGGAGCGGGTCCAACCACCACCGGAAACTGTCCCCGGTGCACTGGGGGAGCGGGAGGACAAGCTGATAGTCTCAAGACACCGGTTTCCAGCGAGAGAGTAGTGCCCTCTGTACCGGGCGTAGATGTGCGAAGGCCCAGGGTACGAGATCTATGGTGAATGCCATAGATCAGAGGAGCTGCAGTAATTCCAGGTCCGTGGGAGCTGTAAGAGCAGAGAAGCGATGTACTTGCTCCCGAACTGATTGCGCCCGATCCGGCCTCAGATAGACCTTGCCGTTGGCCGTGTTGAAGCGAGCTCTCAGGAAATCCAAGATCTGCGACAGGAGGTGTTGATGCTGATGACCCAACCCAGGGATTGGAGAAGATGTACCACCAGAGAGACCGCAGCATGTCCCCTGAGCGAGAGTCTTGCACGAATGAGCCAATCGTCTAGGTATGGGTGCACCAGGATGCTCTCCCGCCGGAGGGCTGCTGCTACCACCACCATTACCTTAGAAAATGTTCGAGGAGTGGTCGCAAGGCCGAACGGGAGGGGCTTGGAATTGGAAGTGCTGCCCCAGAATCTTGAATCTAAGGAACCGCTGATGCTCCTGTAGAATGCCTGTGGACCGCTGCTATTACGGACCGTAGGGTCTCCATCCGGAAAGTGTAACACCCTGAGAGATTTGTTTAACTGTCTTCAGATCCAGGATCGGACGAAAGGAACCGTCCTTTTTGGGAACCACAAACAGATTGAATAGTGGCCGGAGCCCACTTCCATGGGGGTACGGTATATAGCCCCCAGATCTAGGAGTCTGTCGAGGGTCGGGCAGACCGCTAGCTGCTGGTGCGGGGACCTGCAGGGGAGAAGAGGGAATCGGTCTCTCGGGGGGTCTTACAAAATTCCAATGCTTAGCCTCGCCTTAAGATGTCCACGATCCACTGATCCGAAGTGATGCGGGCCCACTCCCTGTGGAAAAGCGAGATGCGTCCCCCGATTCTGGGTGTCGTAGGAGTGGGAGACTCTGGCATCATTGGGCGCCTTGTTGGCAGCCCTGTGGGGCACCCCATCCCTGGAAGGTCTGTGGCCTCGAAAGGACTGAGTCCACAACTGAGACCTGGTGGAAGGAGGTTGGGGTGTCGTCTGCCTGGTGGCGCGGGCTCTACACTGTGTTTGGAAGCGGTTCCTGGAGGGAGTGAAGGACCTGGGGCCGGAAGATCTAGGCCTGTCCTCAGGTAGCCGGTGTACCGCATTTTCCCCCAGGAGCTTGATGATCTGATCCAGATCCTCCCCGAAGAGAAATTTATCCTTGAACGGCAGAGATCCCAACCGCGCCTTAGACGATGAGTCCGCTGACCAGTTTCGGAGCCATAGAAGCCGTCGTGCCGAGACTACCGAGACCATGGATCTAGCTAGTACTCTCACCAGGTCATAAAGGGCATCAGCTCCATAAGCGACAACTGCTTCTAGGCGGTCTGCCTGTGAGGCTTCCTCGGGCGGGAGAGCTTGCGAAGTCAACAACTGTTGCACTCAACGAAGACCCCCTGCTGCGCCAGGGAAGTGCAGAGTGCTGCCCGCAGCCCAAGGGCGGAGACCTCAAAGACCCTCTTGAGGTAGACCTCCAGCTTCCGGTCCTGCAGGTCTCGCAGCACCGTGCCACCAGTTACTGGAATAGTTGTACGCTTCGTAACTGACGAGACTGCTGAGTCCACCGTTGGGACCCTAAGGAGGTCCAGTAACTCCTCAGGGAGGGGGTAGAGCTTTTCCATCGCCCTGCTGACCTTTAGAGAAGATTTGGGTGCATCCCATTCCCTGGCTATCAGTTGCATAAAGGTGGGGTGGTTAGAGAAGGCTCTAGCTAAAGGGCGGAGACCCGCCAGGACGGGATCCCCTTTCTTCCCCGAAGTGGAGGGTCCTGGCACGACGGGTGCTGGCACTTCCTGTGGCGGATCAAGATCCAGGTCCTGAAGGATATGAGGAATGAGGGCATCTAACTCTTCCTTCTGAAAAATGAGCAACACTCTGGGGTCGTCACCTTCCAGTTGGGCCTTCAGGAGGGGGTTATCCAGACCCTGCAGCGGATCCACGAGATCTGGATCGGACCCTGAAACAACACCCACTGACGGGGGGAGTGCCAATCCTATCCGGGAAGCCCCTGCCGAAGATCCTGACGTACCAGGCCCCGTGGTGTCCCCCACCCTAGGGACCTTGAGCGGTGGTGGTGCTGACGCTGGGTCAGGAGCATGGCCCATACTTGCCATGTATGCTTGGTGCATTAAAACCACGAATTCCGTAGTAAAATGAGAGGGCCTCGCGGGAGGTAATGCAGGAGGGTCACCAGGCTGCCTCCTGGGGCCCAAGGGCTGTACCGGGGTGAGAATCGGGGTGAAATGTCCCGGAGATCCTCCATCTCCTCTCCCTCCGTTCCTGCGCACACTGCCTCCGCAGCCAAAATGACCGCCGTTCCCGCAAGAGACGGGATAGGGGCCGACCCAGGCAGATGCAGGCGTGCCGTGGCGCGCAAAGATGGCCGCCTCGTCGGCAGTGAGGTGCCCTCCCCACCAGGGAGGCACCGCGAACAGACCCCCCTCACGGGAGAATCGAGACCCCTCTCCGCAGGCAGCGCAGCGCTCTGATCGTGGCATCAGCCCCGCGATTTAGACAACCCGAGCAAGAGGAGGGGGGACCGCGAGGTAACCAGTGATGTGGGCAGCAGGGAAATGCGTCTGCTGTGCCCCAGCCCCACTGTAGAGCGCTCGCTCTCCCCAGTCAGCAGTCCCGAGGAATGCGCGTCTCGGGACCGCGGGCCAAATCGAGGCATGGGGGGGGGGGGGGGGGGGGGGGGGGGGGGGGGTGGGGGGGAGGGGGGGGGGGCGGAAGGCACCAGTCAGCGATCACCCCTGAAGAAAAAACAGGTCCAGCAACCTAGAAAAAGAAAATCTTGAAGAATTCCCAGCACTTACCCCAATAGTCAGAACAATGAGAAAGAAGTAAAGAAACAAGCGTAGAGCGGGTTGCAAGTTTTGCAAGGGCAGTACCTGAGAAATAACTGACCTGCCTTTGCCTTTTTTTTTTAAACAAACTTGATTCACCAACAAACTCAATATGAAGTAGAAACAGGGAGAGGAAAAACAAATCCTACAATCCCAGGGGAGCTAAGGCTCCCCAGCTCCTATCTGCTGG
The DNA here is from genome assembly GCF_901001135.1 of Rhinatrema bivittatum. Classification (NCBI taxonomy): domain Eukaryota; kingdom Metazoa; phylum Chordata; class Amphibia; order Gymnophiona; family Rhinatrematidae; genus Rhinatrema; species Rhinatrema bivittatum. The sequence continues at coordinate 512,730,814 of NC_042616.1, forward strand.
AGTCAGAATAATACTGAGAGCATACGAGGGTGCACTGGCTTATAGAGCAGCACCCTCAGAAGTTCTGTTCTGACTCCTCATCTGTTGGACGGGGGACTCAACCCACCGTCTGGACTGATCCTGGTACGTACAGGGAAGATCAGTTATGGATATATACTGCCTACAGCCCAGGCAAAAACTTGAATCAGTCTTCACACAATCAAATGAAAAAATTTTGAAAGTGGGATCGCGACTGGATGGCTATCAGTAACCATCAGCTTAAGGTGAGCCTGACAAATGTTAATATAAAAAAACCCCTTAACAAAATACTGTATAAATGGTTAAAAAACCCTATTCTGACTTGGAGGTTTTTTTTTCGCAGGGGGTGGCTGTGGAAAGGAAAGTAATACCGATCCAAGAAAAAAAAGAAAGAAAACTGAAGAAACAGCTCAGTAGAGTCCAGTGCAACAAATATACTGCAGAGGCAGACTGCACACATCTACTGCTTACATTAAATAAAACTGAGACATGCTATGGGAACATGAGAGCTACTAAACATGTACAGAGAGCTCTCCAAGGATTTCACAGAAACCTACGGAAAATCACCACCATATCATAACATAATTCATGTGTGCAACTATAATGAATTGCTCCCCTCCAGGGAAATACACAGAACTAATCAAAAAAATTATAGCAGATATTCCAGCATTGCATTTTATAAAAATCTTAAGACACTACCTCTTTAACAGCTGCCTTGATGAAGTCTTTCCTATCAGATAAGTCGTATCTGGGATAGGTTTCATTCACCTAGAAAAAGCAAGAAAGCAAAACATTTGTTTCTCAGTATTCTAAGAGGAGGTAGTGAAGATACATTATATAGATCACCTTTATAAATCAAGTAGATATTTCAAGATCAGCACTGTCAACACAGAAGCTGGAACGAAACAAACAAAACCATGACAATGGAGAAATTACTTACCTGATAATTTCGTTTCCTTAGTGTAGCAAGATGGATTCAGAACCATGGGTATAGTGTGTTAGCAGTTGGAGACGGAGTCAGATTTCAATCTGACGTCTCAGCACTTCATATACCCGTGCAGGAAGCTCTGCTCTTCAGTATTCTCCTTGAAAAGCAATTGTGGATATATGTGTGTTGAATAACTTGATTAGCTTGTTAACTCGATCAACTTGAGTAACTTGATTAACTTGAACTGGTTGACGTGATTTCTAGCTGGAGATCGCCAGTGCACTCAACCAAGAAACTCAGACACCCTGCAATTATGTGTGTCTTAACTAGGGGTAAAGTCTGGCTTACCCGTGCTTGTCTTGCTCTCGGGATTGTCATCCAAGTTTCTTCTGATTTTGGGGCAGCCATGGGCGGGATATACTGAGTCCATCTGTCTACACTAAGGAAAACGAAATTATCAGGTAAGTAATTTCTCCATTTCCTAGAGTGTAGCAGATGGACTCAGCTAATCCCGAACCGGGTGGGAGGCTGCCCGTGGCCCACTTAGTACTGCCCTTGCGAATGCTGGGTCCTCTCTGGCCTGAACATTCAGGCGGTAGAA